>NW_008616628.1:0-13022 GCF_000691845.1 Merops nubicus
GGCCGCGCCGCGCCGGGAGAGCTGCGAGAGCTGCCCTCGGGCCTGCGGCGCCCCCGTGTCAGAGCGGTGATGTAACGGGCGCGGAACTCCTGGCAAAAACTTGTGTGATGGTCGCACAGGGAAGTCAGAGGTGCCGGAGCTCTCGTAAGAGGGTTGGTACGTTTGTGTTTTCGGGATTTGATCCTCATTCATTTAACGCCTTCAGGCCTTGGCAAGTCTTCGTCTTTAAAGATACGTATTGATTACTGCTATAGTGTCCATGGAAATGAAAAAAATATTAGGGTTCAACACAAATAGCACAAGACCCAGCGTGCTTGGTGACTAAGTGTTTGTAGGTTCTGCTGGTTGTTCTTTGAGTTGTCAGGATCTGATGGTGCCACGCAGAACAGCACAGACCTTTCCATGAAGCGAGGTGCTGGTCACCTTCCAGTCACACAGATCTTACTGGACAATATGGTGTGCCATCTCTAGAGCAGATTGCCACTGGTTTTATAACCTCTTCACCTGATTAAGAGTTAGATTTTTAAGAAACAGTCAAGGTGAATGTATTTTGAATATACCTTTTATTAAAACCAAATGGAGTACAGAAATAACTTTAATAATAAAACATTATTTAGGTTGTTAGAGTCGGGGATTTGTTTTTCAAATGCATTGTTTTATTGAAGCTGGGGAAATACATTGACATTAACTCTGTTTTAGGCATCCATTTCCCTTACTCCTGTGAACATTTTCAAGGCAGGCGCCGATGAGGAAAAGGCCGAAACAGCTCGGCTGGTAAGTGTAATTCACTGAGAGACTAGTAATGGCTAGGGTAATGAAACTTTGTGTTTTCTGCTGTTAAAATGTACTTTCAGTTTGTGGTGCTGTGGAACTTCACCTGTCTCATTGTTTTTCTTGTTGCATGTCTGTAAACAGTAGATAGGAGGAGTGTTGTTCTTACTAACAATTAGAGAAACTTCTTATAAGTGTTCAAAAACTCAGTGCCTTAGCTCAGAAGATTCATGTTCATTGGAAGGTATTTTGTTTTTGGCTGTGCGACAAGGCTTTTATGGGAGAATTAAGTTTCTCTGAGAATTAAATATATTTGATCTGGTTATCAAAATGTAGCAGTTATGAAATGTAGAGCCAGACTTTGCTGGAAGGAGCGTTGGTGTGGAAGGCTTGGATTAGGATGTCCCTTTGGAACTTAAGGGCTAATATCTACTTTTTGTATTAAAGTAGAAACATCTTTTTCTAAGGTATATTTACTTTTATTTCAGTCATCCTTTGTTGGTGCCATTGCTATTGGTGACCTGGTCAAGAGCACTCTGGGGCCTAAAGGCATGGTAAGACAGCTGCAGCTTCTCAGTGGTCATAGTTCTCAGTTTATTTTTAATAGTTACAGTATATTTTTAAGCCATATTCTAAATCTTGTATCTTGTAGGACAAGATTCTTTTGAGTACTGGGAGAGATAGCACAGTAACGGTTACCAATGATGGTGCGACCATCCTGAAATCTATTGGAGTTGACAACCCAGCTGCCAAGGTCTTGGTTGGTGAGTTTTTAACAGCTTGTCATTGCAGTGATTGGCATTTCTTCATTCGTAACTTTATTATGTAGGGGTTTCTGTTCTTAGAAAACTGTTCTTCAAATAGTGTGAAAAATTGAAGGGAGGGGGAGCAGAATTACTGAAGTAAGGGGGCCGAGGTGTTGGAAGAGTTGTTAAACTTGGCAAAAGTAAAACTGAGGCATGTGCTGCTCTTGCAAAACTGTTCTGGTGTCTCCTTGTTTTCCCTCAACCCTGGCTTGCCCCAGGCGTCAGAAGGGACAAAAGACAGACCTGTGCCGCCTTTTTTTTTTTTTTCTTCCCCCTTGGGAAAATTCAAAACCAATCTAGTGGAGTACAGAGGTTCTCTCTCATTCTCCTTGCTTTAAATCTGTTTTTATCAATGAGTGTTGTATTTTGGACAGAGTTTACCTTTGTCATCAGCTGTCCTAGTGTGGAAATGGGCCAGTTCTAGTGACAAGGAGGACCCTGAACAGTTGAGTGTCAAGTTTCTTGATGATTTTGAGTTGCTGGGTCCTTGTTTGTCAGCAGTTCATATGGCATGCTTGGTGGTTGTATTCTCTGATCCTGTTAGAATTTCTCTCTGGCCCTACTTCTTTTTGTTGACCACCTTTCGGAATGAGGAGAGAGAGGAGTAGGGGTTGACCATTACCAGAATGGAACTGGTGTATAGGTTGCAAATGGGCAGGAATTTGTGGGATCTTGAATTTGATTTGAATCTTGGGTTTTTCTGTGACTTACAGTGACCTTTTTCAAGTACTGAGGATTAAGATTCTTTTGTTTGTTCTTCAAACTTAACGTGAGATAACAGTATCTGTATGTGAAGCTGGTACAGGTGGGTGCTGTCTTTTGAACCAAAACGTTAATGCAGTGGCTTCTCGTTTTAGACATGTCAAAGGTTCAGGATGATGAAGTTGGTGATGGAACTACGTCTGTCACAGTGCTGGCAGCTGAGTTACTGAGGGTGACGTATTGCAGTTTTTGAGATGTTTCTTGTTTGGTAATGTATTCCTGTGACATCAGCAGGAGGTGTGTTATTTGATGTTTGTGAAGAGGGCTTCCAAAGTAAAGGAATACCGTGCTCCATCGGCATTGAAATTGATAGGAAGGAACCTTGGGTGTTGGTTCATTGTTTTTTTTTAAAAAAAAATTTGTACTGTATTCCTCATTTATAAATTCCCAAGTAATTTGGTACATTTTAGAAAATTATTTTCTCCTATTTCATTATGCAAGTGAAACAGCAGTATCACTCTCATGGGGCACTTCCTACATGTTGCACTGGGCAGCGTGCTGCACTGCTTAGCTGTGAGGTCCAGTCCTCTGACATCCTTTTCCATAACATCAATGGGAGGAAGAAAACCCCAACCAACCAAAACCCCCAAAGGCATGTTCATGTCTGTTCTTGTGTGCACAAGGCCTTCATTCATACTGTTCATTTAAACTTTGCATACAGAGTTTACACTGCCAAACGTGCCTCAGAAGTGAGGAACTCCTGGTAGCAGAGCTGTGCCAGTAAATCTAATCATCTCAGGTCAAGAGCATCTGAGAAATGATCCATCACTTTTCCAAGTTCCTCACAAAAAGGGTATTTGAAGAGATGTGGTTTTGTTGGGTTTTTTAAACTGCATTTTTAAGTTGCAGCTGTAAGTAAACAGGAAACTAGTCTCAAACATGAAGTGAAAGATTGCTGTTTCTGCAGTGTATGTCTGGCTAGCAGCCAGCATTCCTGTTTGAGTTAGGATTTTTTTTTTTTTTTAAATTCAAATTTCATGAATTTGAAGGGGAGGTCATACATTCCAAGGGGAAGTCATATTTTCCTGGATTAGAAAAAAAAAACCCTGTCAGTAAGGTGATTTTCATTGTTATAGCTGTCTGGCTTTTACTGCCATTCAGAATTTTGTGATTGCCTGGAAGCACCTTTCCTAGTTGGTGTAAGTGAACCTCAGGGGGAAGAAGCCCTGATTATTAATTTCATTTAAACAGGAGGCAGAATTACTGATTGCAAAGAAGATTCATCCTCAGACCATCATTGCAGGCTGGAGAGCAGCTACAAAAGCTTCAAGAGAGGCACTTTTGAAAGCAGCTGTGGATCATGGGTTAGTAATGTAAATTTGCTGTAAATCTTTATAAACCAGTCAAGTTTAAAACTTCAGTGAGAATTCTATACCACTGGGAAATTATTTGCTCTCTTTTAAGTTGTGTAAAGGCTGAATTTATGAAGTTTAACAGTTAAGAAAAAGAAAATCAATTCCTTTATGTGAGTTGCAGAAGCTTTATGAAATGATGATTTGCAGAAACAAGTAAGAAGCAATAATTTGCTCCCTAGAACAAAAATCTGAGTGACTATTTCGTGTACCTGACACTTGGAGAGCACAGGCTTTCTAAAGCTCAATGCCAGGGTTCTTCTGATTTGTATTTCAAACAGAAGGTTGTATTCTGGGATGCTGGAGGGGTGCTATGTAGTGTTCCTCAAAATGGAATGTGGTACGCAGAGATGGGGGCTAGGAGAAGCCGGGGGGAGACTCACAATGGTAGGCTGATGGTAGCCAAGGCTTTCAGACTTCCCACTCTAACTGTGCTTCATTCACTCTAGTGATGATGAAGTGAAGTTCCGTGAAGACCTGATGAACATTGCAGGAACAACTCTTTCGTCAAAATTACTCACTCATCATAAAGATCACTTTGTCAAACTCGCTGTAGAAGCTGTTCTTAGGTTGAAAGGTTCTGGTAATTTGGAGGCTATCCATGTCATTAAGAAACTTGGTGGAAGTTTGGCCGATTCCTACCTAGATGAGGGTGAGTCTTTTTATGTTGGCTGTAAGTGCACCTGAGAAGTGAAGCTGTGGAAAGTTACAAATCTCTATACAAATTTGTTGGAAACTTTCCTATGTTGTTATTAAATTGAATAATAAATATGAGGAGGTTTTGTAATTATGTCAATGGATTTTTCCCGTTTTAATGTGAAGTCTTACAAGACGTTTCTGTTACCACAGGCTTTTTACTTGACAAGAAGATTGGTGTAAATCAGCCAAAAAGAATTGAAAATGCAAAGATTCTTATTGCAAACACTGGTATGGATACAGACAAGATTAAGGTATGTGACAGAAATACTGGTGTGAAACGATGTTTTTGTGAATGGGCTTCCTTTTTAGACTGAACTCTTTGTTTTCTTTGATATAGATTTTTGGTTCTCGTGTTAGAGTGGACTCCACAGCAAAAGTAGCAGAAATAGAACAGGCAGAAAAAGAAAAAATGAAGGAGAAGGTAGAGCGTATTCTTAAGCATGGAATAAACTGCTTTATTAACAGGTATGAATGTACTGGGAAAGGGGGTTGAGTTTATAATGCAGTTAGAAAGTATCAAGTTTATAATACTGTGAGTGTGAAGAGTGTTATTTATGCTTGTGTCTAAAGTTAGATGAGCTTACCTAGTGCTTAATTTATCCACTTCAGTGAGGCAAATGTTTTTTTGTTTTCTGTGCTTACCCTTGTGCACCATCCCCCTCATTTTGCATGGTTTTTAAATTGGTTGTTTTTTTTTTTTTTAAAAATTATTTTGAGGAAGAAGAAGTGATAGAACAAGAAGTGATGTTACTTGACCAGGGATCCATAATTCAGTCCAGTTGAAGCAGTGTTGCGATGCTTTTGTACTAACAGATTTATTTAGTTGTGACTACCAGCAGCATTGTCCACATTTATATTCCCCCTTTTTGGGGGAAGTTAGTGCTGAATGCATTTAGTGCAGAGTGAATCAGCTGTGCTGCTTCTGCATCCCAGTGCTGGTACTGGAGTAATGCTTCAGAGCAAACAGCATTTGAAAGGCCTCTGTGCTCTGTCCCGGGCCTCCTATACACGTCTTTGAAGGTATGAAAGAGCCATTTTCATCTAAGAGATGTCACAGGCTAAGTTACTTTTGTTAGCAGTGCACTTCTGTCTCAAACTGTCACAGTGCAAAAAAAAGCATTTGGGGTTTTAATGATGAAAAAATGCTTTTCCCTTTCTGTTATTCCCATCTGAAGTGAAACTGCCATATGCAACACTCAATCTATAATGTGGAAGGGAAACATAGTTTGGCATAGTACTCCCAAGTGTTCATGGACCATACAGCTTTAGATGACTCCTTCATTCTAGAGAGAGTAGGATACATATTAATAAGGGAGCATATACTCTGTGGTCTGCTGTTTGTTTGTTACACAGCTGGGCGTTTATTCCTGTAGTTATCCACCATTTGGATTTTATGTGGGTGAAGGAATTAAAAAGATGTTGCCTCCCATGTTGTTCTAGTGCCCTCTGCTAGAATAGGTAGCTAAGTGCCCAGCAGGCATATAGGGTCGAAGCACTTGAATTTAAGCATATGGGTTCCTGTGCATTGATAGTATGTCTTCATGGGAAGGGTATATCAAAAAGCTATAATTGTTTCAGTACTTTTTAGCTCTGTATAATGTTTTCCTGTTACTGCATTTGCTTCTGTGGACTATAATGTTCTCTGTGTGGCAAATGCCTTACATATTGACTGCTTCTGTAGCTTTCAGAAATCTTGTCATGTGTCCGTGCTGCTGAGAACCAAGTGTCCATTGCTACTCTGGTGTTTTAAAAGGTTTGTTCCATGTGTGATGGGAAGATGTGTCTGTGTTCTGATTGTAGGCAGCTGATCTACAACTACCCTGAACAGCTCTTTGGAGCTGCTGGCGTCATGGCGATCGAGCACGCCGACTTCGCGGGTGTGGAGCGTCTGGCTCTGGTTACAGGTGAGCAGAGTACCTCGTCCTGGGGGGCCTGGAGGGTCACGTTACCTTTGATCCCCAGTAAGTGTTAATGCTTGATCACCTAGGTTATACTTGTTGCTGTTGAGCAGATCTATGAATGTGTAAAGAATGCCAAATAAGCTTTGTTTTACAGTTCCTAAATGGAAACGTATAGGGTGGATCCTATGAAGTTTTCCATAGTAAATTCAAATTTCTTTTGTTGATTTATCAACTGCTACGTAACTGTCACTATTTTTTCAGAAGCTGTTATCTGAGTTTCTATTTGTAGTATGTTATGCTTCACATAGAAAATGTCTGTTTTTATTATGCAGGGAGGATTCAGACTCATTTAAAGAAACTTTTTTTTTTTTTGCCTAGCAACTATGAATAAAGGCTTTTACATCTAACTGGTGAATATAATTTAGCCAGTTAGTGCCAGTTAGTAACTTTCTCTGATATTTTAAAAATATTTTCAGTTAAGTCCCTGCTTTTAAAATATTTGTCTTCTAGGGAGAAGATGAAACTTAGCAATAAAGAGTAAGATGATGAATCCACAAGTTAGTTAATGATGGTGGTTGTTTGATTGTAATAATAGTGAAGACTGAAAGAGTCACCCTTTGTTAAAAATGTAAGCCTGAGTCATTGACTTGGGGTGGACCTCAAATAACACGAACAAACAACCTGGGTATTTTTAGTAGTGATCAGTGTAATTGTGACTCTAGGAACTACTGAAAATGAACCATTTGGAATGCTGCACATGAGTTTTGCTGCTGAAGTTAGGGGTATTTAACTGGAACATCATAAAAAGGTGATTGTGACAGTGATGGGGAGAAGGGAGAGCTTGCTTTGCAGAGGGGCAGAAAGATACCAGCTTGTTCAGCTCAGCCAGACTGAAGCTGTGATTTTGCATAGCTGTCTGCAGGAGCATGGGCACAGGCAGGCCCTTGACTGGGAGGAACATTGCTTATGTTCTGGAACAAATTCAAAGCAAATTTTATAAGTGGAGCCAGTGGACCATATCAGACCACACTGGATCAAGTAGTATAGCTGAAAAAAGTAGATGAGCTTTTAGGAAGCACAGATTGTCTATCTGAAATCTTCTTTTCCTTGTACTGCTACAACTATAGCAGCGCTGGGAGCTAAGGCACAGCAGCTGAGTGTACACTGGGAGTGAATACAGGTAAATGGTTTTCAAATGGGAATAGCAAACCACTAGGACAGTACTCCATTCAGAGACATCTTGGTCTTCCTAGTACCTATTTTGTTTATGGTACAGGAGTTTACAAACAGTGCACAGTATCGCTGCTACATGTTGTGAGGCTCATAATTCAGTAGAGTGGTGGTCCTTGATTGTCTGCCATCATCAGGCAGGCAAAATGAATACTGGCATAAGCTGAAGTTTAAAAACATTACAAACTTGATTTAGTGTTTTATCTATACTTTATCAGTAAATACTGTTAAAGCTTCAAACAGGTTGACATTTTAATACTGGTAAAGATCAACACCTGCTTGCTTATCCAGACAAAACTCAAGAGCATTATAGCTATTGTAGTTCTTGTGCTGTGGAACAAAATACTGATGTTTTAAAGACTAGTCAGCATCAATGGAAGGTTTCTGCTGCTGTATCCTGACACTGGAAAAATTTGGCTTATCAGTATTATTAATTTAGATTTATTTTGAGGCAATTATAAAGATTTTGTTTGTTTGGGTTTCTTTTATGCTCCCTGCCCTTGGTGAGACCTTGCCTAAATGGATGTTTTCATGAGGAGCTCTTTGACTTCTCTATGATCTTACATTTTTAGGTGGTGAAATTGCATCAACCTTTGATCACCCTGAGCTAGTAAAACTAGGAAGCTGCAAGCTTATTGAGGAAGTCATGATTGGAGAAGATAAACTCATTCATTTCTCTGGAGTGGCAATGGGTGAGTATTCTATCAGTAGTGGCATGTTGTAACATTTGTGTTAACCCTCTGCTAACGCTGTTCAGTGGCCAGGATGGCATACGAATTTTGTAATGATTTTGTTTGAGTTCTGTAACTGTTTTTATCAAAGTCTTGCTCTTCATTAAAAATCTCGCAAAAGTGTATATTCGTGGTGGATATTGTCTGTTTAATGTTATCTAAATGAACTTAGACATTTGTAAGGATGGGAACCAAAATTGCTGGTGGGAGGTTAAAATGACAAGAAAAGGAGCAACGTGTCATATTTCAAGAACTTGAGAACTTGTTCTAGTAAATGCCAATGCTGTAACTTTACTGAGGGGTTGGTTGGAGATAACATTAATTTTCTGTTAAGTTAAATACATGTTGTGGAACAGTTAATTGAGAAAAGCAATAGTGCAGCGTACGTTGTTTTATTGTAGCTGTGAAATGCCGTCATGCTTTCTGCTCACCCAAACTGATTTATGTAAAACTTTACTTCAGTGATAACAACACTGTTGCAAATACTTTTTTGATAGCCTCTTTTTGTGTTGCTGGTTTGGCTTGGTTTTCATCTTCACTTTTGCACTTTTTAGGCGAAGCTTGCACCATAGTTCTGCGTGGAGCAACGCAGCAGATTCTGGATGAAGCGGAGAGGTCTTTGCACGACATGCCCAGACAGTGAAGGACACTCGAACTGTGTATGGTGGAGGTGAATATTAGATTCTGTGTGCTTTCTGCCTGGTAAGACACTTTGTGTTGCGGCTCCGGTCATAGCTAAGGCATCTGTGCCTTCCACAACCAGGTTGTTCGGAGATGCTGATGGCCAATGCTGTCACAGAACTTGCTGTCAGGACACCTGGCAAAGAGTCTGTTGCGATGGAGTCCTTCGCCAAGGCCTTGCGGATGGTGAGCTGCTTCAGTCGGATTTCTGGGTTAATAGATGTAAATTTTCACTGCTTACCAGCTTCTGACAGCAGGTAGTTGCTTCTTTTTCAAAGTGGTGGTTTTCTAAAAGTAAAAAAGTGAAATTTAGCTACACATCTTGGATGAACAAAGGGGGAAAACTGGTTTCTCTCTTAGAAAAAAATACTGGTGTTTTAATAATTCTGCATGTTACAGAACTCTGAATGTTCGTATACTAGCCCTCTTCTAATTTATCCTTGCTCCTTTTATTTGTGGGGCCTAAAGTGCAGAAGAAATAGCTCATAAAAACCTCAGCCAATTCATTTGACTACTGATGTAGACAAGAGCAGCTCTTCTGTTGATACTTTAGTGCTGTTTAGTGGTATTCACACTCCAGTAGTGTCTAGAAGTTTTTAGATTTGGAGGTTGCACCATAGTAGGAAATAAGAGTATCACAAGAAACGTTTGTAGAATATTACCATGCTGACTGTCAATTTGAGACAAATTGCCTTCCTGTAATTTAAATTAGGAAAAACCACTCTTAGGAAATGAAAGACCATAGGAAGACATTTCTCCCAAGAAAATGAAAGAGCATGGTAAGACTTGGCATTACCTGTTCAGTCAGCACGTGCAATTCACAGTGCTGTCACTTGAACAGTGAAGAGAATGATCTGGTGGTTAATGCTACCAGCAACCTTATGTTCTAAAAATGAAACCACTTTTCCAGTTGTAGTCTGCAATTATAAGAAAGACAGATTTCTTTCTGTCCGTGTAAAACGAACTGGCAGATAAGTTAACTTGCTTCTGTCCTCAGCTGCTCTCTTATAAACAGGGTCTTGAACAAAATCCTTAGTAAGGTAGTTTTGATTTTTTTTTTTTTTTTCCTCCTTGTCATCTGATCACTGTAATGGATCATCTGCTGTGTTTCTGAAACTTCCTCTTGAAACTGAGTAGTAAACTACTAATATCAAAGTAGGCCTTATGTTTGCTATGGATTAATGCCTGCATTAATTACAAACAACCTGTGTTTATCCCCTCAGATCCCAACAATAATAGCTGATAATGCTGGCTATGACAGTGCAGATCTGGTTGCTCAGCTCAGAGCTGCTCACAGTGAGGGCAAGGCTACTTACGGACTTGGTAAGTGGCTGGATGTTCATTCTGTTACTGAATTACTGTTTGGGAGGGCAATTAGTCTTTATTAAACTTGGTCACATCTGTTTGTCATGGATACGCTCAGCTGGAGGAAGAGAGTACGTTGGTTTCTGTTCACTTTGCACAGAATGTAAGCATCCAGTGTTACATTCCTTTGTTATTCTGCCAGCTGTGTCACAATGGAGTGAGAAACTTTGGTTTTGAAGGGGGTGGTTTCCACCTGTAAAAAAACACTTTCCTTACTTACACTGAGTCTAGTTATATGAAGCTTAAAAAGAAAGGTGATTTAAAACCAAACAAAACCAACACAGCCAAACACACCCCATCCCGCAAAAAAAACCTTAAAAGTTGTGGAGAGCTACTCCAAAGTTGATATACCTAAAATGGTGCTGAGAATCCTGTTGGGATCTTGTCCTCCCCCGTATGTAAAGTTTTCGTCAAGTGTTTCTTCATGTAACTGCAACATGTTAGGCTTAAATCAGTAGCCTTGAAGTGAAAGACTTTTATTTAATAACTTCTTTACTGTCAGTATGATTCATTTGAACAGGTGAGTTACCATACCGTCAGCTGCTTCTAATTTCTTAAAAAAAAAAGTTAAAAACAAGCGACCTCTTCTTCCAGATATGAGAGAGGGTGTGATTGGAGACATGGCAGCCTTGGGAGTGACAGAAAGCTTCCAAGTGAAGAGGCAAGTCTTGCTGAGCGCAGCCGAAGCAGCAGAAATGATTCTCCGTGTAGATGACATCATTAAAGCAGCACCAAGGTACGAGCAGAGTGTCTGCCTGGCCGGTGGGGGTGGAGCAGAGTAACCTCCCTCTCTGGAAGAGCAGCTGTGCAGAAGGGTCTTGTCCTGACAGACTGGCGTCTGTGCTGCGTGACTCTTCTGTGTCAGCAGTGTGAGCAGGCCCCTTGGGCCGCTGCTGCGCCTAAAGGAGCGTGCCAGATACAGTACTTGGGCATCTGCAGAGTCATCTGGCTGACCAGCATGTACAGGGTCACGCTGCTCCTTATTCTTTTGGCAACAACTGTAGGGTAAAGCCCTGCTGCTTCTGAAGGAGAACCTGCAGCTGAAACAAACCCACATTTGTTTAGAAGCTTGGGAAGCAATGCCACTTGCAGGCAGGTTTTCCTATCCCATGCCTGCCCACTGTCTATTTTGCAAATCACAGCTTTTTTTTCACCGTGGTCAGAGGTGGTGCATTAGCTTTGAAGTGATGCTGCCCATTTGTTCTGTGAGATAAAGGTAGTGCTGGACACAAAATACTGACTTGAGAGATAAGGGTGGGTGAGTGGGCTAGTGGACATCAGTGGGGGTAGGGTTTTCTAATTTTTCTTTTTCTTTGCAGAAAACGTGTACCAGACCATCGCCCATGTTAAGTTTTCTTCAGTACCTGTGGATGTGTGGACCAGAACCCACCTAGTAATTTTTTCTAATGATCTAATTTTTGTGAGGTTGTGGAACAGAAGCTTGAAATGAGCAGATCTCCATCAATGGCATGAAGTAACTGTCTTCAGTTTGGTTTAACTTATTTCAGTTTATAAGTGTTGTGGGGAAGAATTCACCTTCAAGTAAAACAGGGGTTTTATACAACCCTATTCCTTCTGTTCCCCTCCAGGTTCCACTTCAATTACACAGAAATAAATAAACATTCATTGAAGTTGTATTTGTCTTTGTGTAGAAGCAGGAAGGGCAGTGTCAGTGTCATTAGAGAAGCTGCAGTGCGCACCATCCTCAGACCCTTCAGGCAGTTGGCTGGGTGGTCGGTGTGAAGGATTAGTAGCTTGCTGGTTTGGGTTGATCCATTATGTCCAGTGTGAGCAACTTAGGCCACTCCTGGCTGTGCTGGTTTTGAATTGGGATCCTAGAAATAGGCTCTGAAGTTCAGTGTTACCCCTTTGTAGTGGTACTGGGGTATTACTTTTTTTTTTTTTTATTATGATGATGAAAAGAAAAAGCTGAAGAGGAACCTTCAACACCCTGAACTACAACTTAAGGGATTTTACAGCTTTTTACACCACATATTTTATATAGATGGGAGTTCTGCTGAGGAGGGGTGAAGGAAAGATGCAGTTTAGGAGAGATGTCAGCATCCACGCAGCCTGTGTGTTTGACTATAAAGTGCTGGATTGGGCCTGACTTTGCAAACACTGACAATAGAGGGCAGTTAGTGTGTGCCAGGCGCTCCCTTTTCTCCCCCACACCACCCTTCGTGTCTTGTCAGCCATCTTTATACTTCCTTTTCTATTTGTTGCTGCAGAGGCAACATGTTTCTTAATCAGACTAGTTCCTTTGTGCTCGGGAGGTGGGGAACCCCAAGAGGCCTGCAGCAGCCTTCATGCAGGCTCTTGAGGACTGGGAGCAGAGACAGGCGGAGGCACCACCTGGGTATCGTGACCCTCCTGGCGCTGGCAAGTCGGGTGCAGCCCCTAGGCAAACACCAGGGGAAGTCTGCTGAAACAGGAGGGTTCACTGGAAATCAAGGATGCATCTATGCAGACATTTTTATCCCTCAGGTTTCCTGAAATGAAGAGAATCTGCTTACAGAATGTTCTTCCAAAGTCTCAAAGGAGTCTCCTGATCTCTAGAAGCAACAGTGCTGTGTAGAGTGCTGTGTGAAATCCAAACTGTTGAGAAGCAGGTGAAAGAACCTTCTTTCCCAGCCCCTTAGACAATGAAGCACTAGCTCAGCTCCACAGGAAATACAGCAATGAGCTTAGGTGCTAAAAAGTCCCCAACTCATGTCCTGCTGA
>NW_008616628.1:13053-17227 GCF_000691845.1 Merops nubicus
GAGAAACAGTTTGCTGGAACAAGGTTAGATAAAGAATTTGGAAATAGACAATTCAGTTGATTCTGACCAGGGACAGTTTGCAAGATGCTCATGTATTTAATGACTAATAAGCACTGTATGTATTTGCCAGCCAGGTCCAAATGCAGACTTCATTTAACAAAGCAGCAAGTACTGGCAGACTGTATTTCCAGATAATTTCTCGAGCATGTAGGTGACGCTAGGGAGTCATGAGCTGGCACTAAATCAAACCCTTTTTGGGCAGTCCCATGGCCACTTCCACGGGCGGCTGGCTGGTGGGACAGTTCTGCTGAGTGAGTGTGGCTGAGGGCAGTGGCTCTGCTGTGCCACCAAGGGCTCCACGCCCTTCTAAAACCATCTTTCACCAAATGCAGTGACCCGTGCTGTCGAATCTACAGCTAAAACCATCTTGAG
Organism: Merops nubicus; assembly: GCF_000691845.1. NCBI lineage: Eukaryota > Metazoa > Chordata > Aves > Coraciiformes > Meropidae > Merops > Merops nubicus. The sequence continues at coordinate 13,486 of NW_008616628.1, forward strand.
CTAGGTTTCTTTTGTCTGTTAAAGCATACAACTAGAGAAAAACATACTTAAAGGAATTCAGTGCATTTTGAAAAGGATCTGAACCGGTCTGAGTTACAAGCTGGAGAAATAACCAGCTTGAAGTCAACTAAGTTTGCCTCAGTTTCAAATGCTGTCCAAGCCTGTAGTGACAGGCTCCCAGCCCTGGGTTTTATTCATGCAAGTTTACCTTTGCAGCTCTCATGGTTCTTCGGTTTAATCAGGCTTTGATTTTCTTCTTTGCTACTTCATGAAAACTGCGTGTATAGCCGCCCTGGCAGGCGGCATTATGGAAGACAGAAAAACCAGCAGCAAAGCCTCTAAGCTTTTCACCATCATGTCAAAACAAAACAAGAATGGTCACAAATTTTCCAGGAAGGCAGCAGCAGGGGTAAGAGGAGAGCTCGCTGATCTGTACGTGCACTTTCCTTCAAAGCACGGTCCAAGCTCTGCTCCCGCTTCCCACCCATGCAACGGGCAGGGAAACCTTCCAGTTGTCGTGGTGCTTCAGAGAAGGCCTTTGGGACAAATTCTGTTACTTCAGAGCTGTGACACTCATCAGTGATCACCTTGGACAGTGGCTTCCAGCTAAGCTCGGACACCTCAGCAAGGTTGAAGGCAGAAGAACAAGCCCATGGGTGAAGAGCAATGAGTCCATATGTGCTCTGGACAATCAAACCCGTGGAAAACATCTACACTGTGTCTTCATCTATACTGCAAACTCTGAGTGGTTCCTGCATGGGAGGAGGGGGAAAGAGAGAAAGTCTGCTCTAGAGTGCTGCATGCGGCCCAAAAAGGGTGTCTGTACACGAGGGGTTTGCTGTCGTCTAGCTCTAAGCCCGTGCATCTACTGCTGAAGACTAGCCAGGTGGTGTGGTGCTCCCTGGACACCAGCAAGCAGGGAAGAAGAGGTTGGGCAGTGGTGGGAGTGTGCTGCCACCTTTATCAGAGTGGGCAGCTGGGCATCAGCAGGGCTCAGCTTCTGGCTCGGGCTTGGTGGCAGGAAGTGCCAAAGGTTTCTCCTCGAGTGTGATTTCTATCACAGCTCCGGACCGCTTGCGGGGTTCAGGGCTCTCCTCTGACCACCTCCCCACCCTGCGCACCCCTCTGGCCACTTTAGGTGCATACATAGATCACCAGCTTCAGTCCCAGGAGGTGAGCCAGGCTGGGGAAGAACCGGATGGAGTTGCGATCCACGTCGATGACCTCTAGAAAGGGCATGTCCAGAAGCACGGGGGGGAACTCGGAGAGCAGGTTCCCCGAGAGCCAGATGGTGCGCAGCTCCTGCAGGCACCGCAGCTGGGCGGGGAGCGTGCGCAGCGCGTTCGACCCCGCGTGCAGGGTCTTGAGCAGCCGGAGCTCGCACACCACCTCGGGCAGGCACTGTAGGCAGTTGGACTCGATCCAGAGGGTCTTGAGGTTCTGCAGGCGCCGGAGCTCGAGGGGCAGGCTGCAGAGCTTGTTGTTGCCCAGGTAGAGGATGCACAGCTGCTTCAGCAAGCACACGACCGGGGGCAGTGCTTTGAAGTTGTTGAAGTCCAGTGCCAGGATCTGCAGGTTTTGCAGCTGCTCCAGCTCAGGGGGCAGATGGTTCAGGTTATTGTCACTCAGGTACAGCTTGACCAGTTCCCTAAAAGAGCAAATGTGCAGAGGCAGCCGCCTCAGCTGCCTGCCGCTCAGATCCACCATTTTATCCACTGGCATTTCTTCCAGGTCTTCCAGGAGGTACTTCTGGCACTTGCTGGAGGGCACAAAAGCAACTATGGCTTTCAGACTGTTGCCCATCCTGAGACTTTCTTTGTTTGGGAATCACTGGAACTCCAAGGGACAGGGGCCCTCCTTGGTCTTCTCCTGCTGTGCACTGGCCTGCCGGTAACTCTGTCTTCTCAATATAAAGCTCTGTTTACATGGCACCAGACATTAATCTCAAGGGCTCTGAAATGTTTCTGATAACCAAATGAGTGTTTGGTGATGGGGATTATGGACAGGATGACTGGGAGTGCAGGTCTCTCTCTCCATCTCTTGCATGCACTCTTGCTCGCCCCTCCCTGAAAACATTCCTTCTCGCCTCTTCCTGCACACTGTGAATGCTCTCTGGTTTTGCCCCAAAACATCACCCCGATGCCCCAGCCCCTTACCTCTCGCTCCAGCTGTGCTCTCTGTGCAGCTGGCGCTGGCTGTGGGGATTGGCTTGAGAAAATAAACACCACGGAAGAACTCATTTTTAAACTCCGGTGTTTAGCTTCCATTAAGTTTTCAACGGAAATGTCGGATGTCATCAAATTGCTGTTTAAAATACCTCTCAAGACTTGAGTGACTTTCCAGATGAGTGGCACTTTTAGGGATTTACTTTGCAAGGTGCCAAATACATAATTTCAGAGTGTAACTTGCCACCCAGTACTTATCTTAGACCTTTATCATAAATACTTGGCAAACTGCTATCTTGAGCTGCTCTACTATTTATATTCCTAATTTAATGGTGTTTACTATAGCCTCTGGCACTCTTGACTGTGTAGGGCCTTTTTCGTTACCGTTATGTTTTGCTTCTTGTCTGAATCCCCATTTAATACGCTCACTATCACAACCTGCCAAGGCGGTTTTCCAGCTGCCTTTTCAACCGTGCTACTGCAGTTCTCGTGTCTTTACCAAAACTTGTCAAGAAACTGCCATGGCTTTAATTCCATCAAGGTTCTCACTTGTAATGAATGAGATAAATACGATGTTAAAAATTATGACTATTTGGATGTGACAGTGTAGCTGTTCCCCTCCTTCTCTCAGCAAGACCCCCTGCTTTTCTGGTCAGGAGCGCCTCTGATTTCTAGGAGAAGCCTTCCCCTGTGCAGGCATCTCTGCGTGTTTTGACTTCTTGAGCTGCTGCTGTTTTAAACTTTCTTGGGGCTTGTGCTACCTGTGTGTTGGCTACTGCTCTACCACAATCTTTGGGTGTGATAGCTGGCAGAATGTTTTAAGGTGAGATAGGCTTTCTGATTTGACAACTATAGCTCCTTGCTGGCATTTTCCACACTTACCTTAATTTAGGAAGGATACTTACTTCAAACAATCTGCAGCCAGTTTCTGGGCTGCACATGAGGTGCTACACAACTGAAATACGTGATTGCTGAGAGCCACATATTCTCGGAAAAACAAAAGCCAGAGCAAACAGAAGATTGAGAAAAAGGCAGTATCAAACAGTTAAAGTGGCCTCTTGATCTCTGGTCAAATCTGGTAATAAAGAGCTCTTTACTGCCACATACTTTCAAATGAAAAACAGCTCTTAGCTATCAACTGAGTACAGTCTCTAGGATGTTCACTAGTCTTTTCTCTGCAAGATGAGTGGCTGTGCCAAGCAGCAGTGATTCTGTGAAACATATGGAAGGTTTCCTGGAGGAGAACAACCAAGAGGGCATCTGGGAACCAGTATTGCAGTAAGAATGGGGAATAGCAAGTGCTGCAACCTGAGTGCCATAAAATAGATTTTGGATGGAGAAGCTGGGCAGAGTGTCAAGCCTGGGGAACAAAGATACATCACAGTCATCTGTGGCTGTGCTGTGGGAGGGAGGAGCTGAAAACATTCTCTCTTATGACAGAAAGTGGGATGTGCTGGGTGTAGCAGCCCAGCAGCAAGAGCCAGTTCACACTGAATGTGCATCTCGGAGTAGCCACGTCTTCACTGCTTTAACACTACGCACCTTGTCAAAGTACCACTGGGGGGAATGTGTGACTC
>NW_008616629.1:0-8044 GCF_000691845.1 Merops nubicus
TGCCCCGCACCTGGTGGCAGTCAGCCCAGGATGCCCCTCGTGAGACCATCCAGCTGGACCTGGAAGCCTCCTTCTACTTCACCCACTTGATTTTGGTCTTCAAGTCACCCAGGCCGGCTGCCATGGTGCTGGAACGCTCCCAGGACTTTGGTGAGACGTGGAAGCCTTACAAATACTTCGCTGCTAACTGCTCAGCCACCTTTGGGCTGGAGGATGACGTGCGGCAGAGAGGAGCCATTTGCACTTCCAGATATTCGAGTCCCTTCCCCTGCACCGGAGGAGAGGTAGGTCTGCTGGGCTAAGGAAGAGAAAGCCTTTGCTCCAGTCCCCCTTTCCCTCTGCAGTCCCCGCTCTGGCACCCTTGTCATCGCTTTTATTTCACAGGCCGAATTATGCAACTTATTCCTAGGTGGTGTAGCCACAACTCTGCCCCTTGCTTTGCTGACCTGAGTTCATACTCCCCCTCTTTTCTGAAAAAAAAAAAAATCTGCTCTCACTTGGTGGAATGCCCCACACAACTGCAAATGAGGCAGATGCTGCTATTTCCATGGGAGAGCCAAAGGGAATGTTTTCCTTGCTGTTGTGGGGTTTTAGGGTGATGCAAATCAGTCCCACGTTGGCCAAAATGCAACTATGTTAAAATTAATGCTCACCAGATCCACTTTAAACAGTGACCGCCTTCACTGAGAAGTAAGTATATAACCAGTCAAAATAGCTACTGGCCACAGTGAAGTACCGTTCCCATAAGCCACTTTAGCCAGTTAATTAAGAACCTTTATACCTCTTATTTTTTTTCTCTGTACACACTTCTTCTCACGTGAAATGGGCATGAAAAACATGAGGAAAAGCATCACGTTTGCTAAGAGGAAAAATATATGTGGAAAATAGATGTGAAAAATATTTTTTTCAGCATCAGAAACTGCAGATAATAAATCATGGACTTGGAGATGCTACCAATAATACTTTTCCTTTTGGTGCCTAACCCTGTCCCGTGGCACTGGAGACATTCTGCTGGGAGCTGCGGCTGCAGGCTGCTCTCTGGGATCCCCACTGGTGGTGAGGTGTCCCCAGTGACCAGCTCTGGACTTTAAAGGCTGCTCCCTCTAGTGGCCTAATCTAATGAGCCAGTCTGAAAGTTTAATCAGAATTCCTCTCTGACTTAACACAGAGAAAAGAGCAAATCTGATTAGTGAATCAGGGGGTCAGTTATATCACTGTAGTTTCTGCTGAGAACTGGCTTTGAGGTGACAGCTCGATTCTTAGAGACCAAGCATTCATGTTTGAGAAGAATCACCTGTCCAGACCCCTTTGCAATCATTTGGAGTCACCTGTAGCCATGGTCTGGCTAGGAAGCCACTCTCTGCAGAAATACATAGAGCTGTTTCTTCACCGAAGAGCATCTCTTAGCTGTGTCTCGGGAGGCAGCTGATGTCCTGCTCTAGGAGAAGCTGCTCCATGCTCTCATCAGCTCAGAAACAAGGATCTCCAGACTTGCCAAACGGACACAGAACAGTTTATTCATTAGCCCAGCAAAGAGTTTAAATCATATGGTTGGCGAGAGAAAGTGCTGTCTTCCTCTCTTCTCCTGCCTCCCTTTGCTCAAGCCTCCAAAAAGCTGCCTGAACTTCCTTTCACAGTAAAATATATCTAGGGGCTTATAAGAAAGATGGAGAAAGGCTTTTTTCACCAGGGCCTGCTCTGACAGGACAAGAGGCAATGGCTTCAAATGGAAATTGGTAAGGATTGTGTGTAGAATTCAATGCGTATCTCAAGAAGAGAAGGAATTTGATGGTGGTAGATGCATCCGCAGTAGCATGCTGCAAAAGCAGGCCATTACTGAGCTTGGTCCTGCGGGATCTCTTCTTTTGTCATCACTTTAGTCCATGTTATAGCAAACGAGCTATAAAAGTCCAGATCATTTAATTATTCTAGGTTTTAAACAAATGTAGAGTCCAGAGGGCTGGAGCTTTGAAGGTTTTACTTGTATGGCACACTTTGGTTCCCTGCACTTAAACACCACTTTCTGCCTGAAAAGTAATAACAGCAGCTCTCTGGTGACCAGATGGCAAGCCTGCATGCTTAGCAAATATCGCATTTAATTTGTTACAGTGTGCTACATTCCAGCAATTACTTGTAGCTGCCAACAGCAACATGTATTTCACCTAAAGAAACATTAGAGTTTTGTGTTCTGTTTGGAGTTATGTTGTGCTTTACTCCCATTTCTGGTAGCACCTGATTTCAGACATATGGAAACAGTAATATCGCTTGAAACAGTGGTTTCAATATGCAGTAGTCTGAAATGTCCAGGTCTTAAGGGCATTATGTAATTGCAGCTCAGTTGCCACAGTTTTCTTTAAGGCATGAGCATAAGTTCCCTAAGTGCTACTGAATTTCTTTGTTAAGTTTTTAGAAGTATTTTTAAGTGTGATGTAACAACTGTAACCCGTGATCCAAATGGTGTGTCGCCCCATCTGCATACCACTTTTTCCCATTTCAAACATTTCAAAGCCATGTGTACATTCCCAGGCATAGACTGAGGGCTTGCAGGGTTTTTGGATGGTGGGGTCTCAGCACGCTGCTGGCTGCTCCATCATTGCTGCCCTTCCCCCTGGATGAGCAGTTTGCCCCAGGGGAGACCTCAGGAGATAGCAGGTGACCCCAAACCCCACCGCAGCTTGGCGCAGACCTGGGGCTGGTTGGGCTGCTGGGTTTTGGCTTTAGCCCTTTGCAAAGAGCAGGCAGTGCTGATCCACCTGCCTTTCTGCTGATCGTTATGGTTCCTGTGAGCCCTGTTTCAAGGTAGCAGTGTGCAGAAGCTTGTAATCCTCAGGGGCTTACAGCTTCTTTTTAATAAATCACCTGTGTTAATTTGGAGCAGAGATGTATCTGCTTCAGTTTTAACTGAAAGGAAAGATCAGACATTTGCATTTCTTCTGCCCTCACCATCATGAGTCATTCCTTAGATGACTAGCTCGACTCTTAAAAATCCTCCCTCATCACAACTTGTCTTGATGTTGATCTTGAAGAGATTTATGATAGCTCAGAAAGCAAGCTGCCAAGCCTCCTCGTTCATTTCAAAGATCCAGAGCTCAGAGTTGGTGGAGAAATGAGAGATGGCGAATTGGCTCTGGGAGACACCTTTAATCTTTCCTCTGTAGTAGAGCAGCTCTGGGCTTCCTTTTGTAGTGGTGGGACCGTGGTGGTGGATAGCACTGAGGGAGCAATAGTCTGTGCTTAGAGGATGGCACGTTGCCATGGTCACCCAAGCTGGGTGCCACCAGAGCGGTGGGAGCCAGAAGAGGTAATGTCACGTGCTATGTGACGAGTAGAGTCACCTCGGCGGGGACTTGGCAGGTCTCTGCTCTTCTTTGCTACCTGTCTCTGATGCTGCAAAACCACCGGGTGTGGTTATCCTCTGTTTTGAATGCACCTGGGTCCTCCACTCTAAAGCAGACATGAGCTGAGGGATCAACAGCCCAGTGGTGAGATTAGGAAGGAAAGGACAGATCTGGACAGAATTATAGAGGGAAGAAGTTGAAGGCTGCTCCATGGTATGGTACTGATGTCAGGAACACTACACTGATGCCCTGGCTTTGGTCTTAAAGGCTTTCTTGGTGGAATTAAGCATGAGTTCACAAGTCAGCACATGCTCAGTGACTTTGCTGAGCTGAGCTCCATGCCAGAGCAGCCTGGCCATAGTCTGGCCTCATGCAAATTAAAACCACCATCAGCAAAAGCAATACACGCTCTTCAAGTATCCAGGAACCAAACAAAACAACTAAGCCCCTCCTCGGTGGGGAAAAGAGGCACATGATGGGTGCTCACCTCCTGCCCTGGCATCCCCAGTCACTCCCTGAGTCCTGTTCAGAAATCCACCTGCAGGCTGGGGCTGCTTTCAGGAGCTCCCACTGTTCAACACCTAGGGCCAGGCTGTCCCCCATGGCAGGGCCCATCCAGTACAGGTGAAGGAAAGGCAGGAACAAGGAATAAACCTCGGTACAACCAACCCAGGTTTCCAGCAAGTTTAAAGCACCTGTGAATTTGAGGGGTCAGATTTGCAACACTGTGAAGGGGACGAGAAACTCCTTCCCTGGCAGAGAATAATTTCAGATCAGCTGCACACAGAGGGGTCACTAAAGACTTTCCTCATGCTTGCTTTAGTGAATTAATTGTTTCACAGCAGCAGTTTGTTTAGCATAGGAAGAAACCTCTAAATGCTGCCTTTATATCCTCAGTGTCTTAAGAGAAAGGCTAAGGCCAAATTTTAGCCTGGATCATACACATGTGCTACAGATCCAGAGTATTTCCACTGTTTTCCAGGGTGTAACCCTTCAGCCACGGTATGGAAGGGAAATCAGAACTGGATTCACCAGCCAAACAATCTGATCTAAGTAAACATGATGCAGAAATAAACTCTTTCAGCTTCATGCTCAGACAGGAATAGCAATTTTATTAGTATGCACAGAATCCCTCCCATAGTTCAGATCATATTAGTATTTCTTCTTTCACACTGTAGTCTTAAAATTATCCTTGGCTAGAGACCACTGTTGAGGGCTCATCGACAAGGGGCCCTTAGCAGATGTTAATTCTTTAACCGTGAGTGAGAGTGACTGTCCACTCTGCAATGCAATTATCTCATTCTCTTTACATTCCCATCTGTGGTCAATTCAGATTAGCTCGCCTGAGTGTCCCCATTTAGACAAGCTCCAGGATAAAAGGACTTACTGAAGCAGAGTCTCCTTGACAAGATTTTAGTAAATTAGTAACTTATTTGAGTATTCATCTATTCAGAATACTGCTAATAAATCACTTGGAGACCTCAGCTATTGTTGCTTTTTGCTATTAATAGGAGAGGCGTATTTGCAGCTTGACTATATTCCAGCACCAAATTCTAACATGCTTTTAACTTCTGAAACATCACGTACCACTGTTTTACTGTGGGGTGAGTGTCTTACTGAGCATTTTATTAATCTCATGTGCCCTCTGTAGCAGAAAAATCTTCAAATAGTTTGCCTTGCACTGTTATGCATGAAGCTGGCCTCTGTCCTGTTACTCACGAGTTTGGTGCTGATAGTGAGAAATCGTAACGCTCACTGACACAAGCAGGAGTTAAAGATGCTCAGTGATGTTATTTTGGAGCCCTAATTTTGGTCTGTAGAAACACTATGATATAACTTAGAAGCTTTTGCCCATTTTTTTGCCTGTCCTTTAGGCCTAAGCAAGCTTGGGTTTTAATTTTATCGTTGCTGCTCTTAACTGAAGCTGTATCTTCTTTGCTGTGATATCTTCAGAAGATCTCGTAGATCATGGGTTATTTGAGTTCAGTCAACTACACGACTTGGGACTCCGCAAAGAACATGGGCAAATATGCAAGAATAGCCTCAAAACAGCTTGGGACATCAGCCCATTAGGGAACTGCATACAGCTTTTTTAATCATCCTGCGGCATTGATGTCTGCACAGAGAGAAAACAAAGGCCCAAACTGACAAGAAGGAAAGAGGGGTCCTGGCTGCTGTTCAGCAGTGCTCAGGACATGTGAGGGCATGGCTAGGGAAATGTGTCTTCAAGTGTTGTCTTTATACTTTGTAGAAGTACATTTTGTAGAGGAAAATCCTCTTTAACAGCATCTTCCTGATCATTCTGTCTTTGGGAAAATGTGAACTGTCAGGCTCTGTACAGGAATGCAAAAGGCAAAGGAGAGTCTGTTCAGCCAGGCGTGATGGCCAGACCCAGCCCAGCTCTTTGCATTGTATCAGTGAATTTAGCAAGATGTTGGGGCCATTATTTCATAAGCGCAAAAAGTAACTATTTCTAGGGGAATAGTTAATGAGACCAAGTAAACAAAGTCAGACCAGAGTCAGTGAAATGATGCAGGAACCTAGAAATCCCACGCTGCAGCAGTGGGTCATTCAGCTCTGGGTGGCTGGGGTTGGTTTGTGAGAGTCGAGCAGGATGTGTGCCCGCTGCCCAGCACAGTGTGGGCCTTGCTCTTCATGGCAGCAATGGCAGCAGCATCCCCCCATCAGCCACCTTGCTGATGGCTGTGGTAAGGTCCATCTCTCAGCTTGGCCCCCAGGCTTTCCCTCCTGGTAGGAAAGCCCATCTTACCAAGTGTTGTGTGGTGTTTCCACTAGCTTTAACATAGTGGCGCGAGGGGGAGCTTCTCTCTTTAAATGGGGCAGCAAAAAGAGAATTCATGGAAAAAGGGGAAACCTGAGGTTCGTTTTTAACAGTGCCTGGGAGGACAGGAGATGAGGGCTGTTCTGGCTGTATGTGGAGATCAATCTTTTGTCTCCAGGGAGTTTCACCGTGACGGATTCTTTCCCTCTAGAGTTTGGTCACCATCAGGGCTGAGCAACACAACTGCTGTTTTCTGGGCACAGGCACCTGTTTTTTAAGTTTTCCCTAGACAGAGTACCAGGAATGGTACTGCCAGATCTGTGGGTCAGGCTGTGACATATCACTCCCTGTCCCCCACAAGCAGTCCCAGATGAGAGACAGTTCCTTTTGCCAGGCCTCCTGGGTGCTCAGCATCTCTGGAGGACCAGGGCATTCAAGGAGCAAGGCGCTTCTCCAGCCTGCCTGGAGATCCTCCCCATGATTACCCTCACTGCAGCTAGCCCACAGGAAGGTCTCATCATCTCCTTTTCTCCCTGGCTTTCCTGGTGCTTTTGGCACTTGGAGGTTGGTCCTCCGCTTGACCAGCTCTTGAAGTGCAGCTGCCTCTGAGATGGAGCATAGCCAGTGTTCAATAGTGCATATCAGCAGTCTCCTGTTTAGAACAACAAGTTTCTAACAACTGCAGATCGGGGCTTTTGGATCAGCCTCCAGTTATGACTAAAACAAATTCTCCCTCGGAGGGAGCTTGACCAGTCGGTGAAAGGAGATACATTGCAAGCTGCCAACAGCAGGAGGGAATGGGTCCCAGGGCTCTAGGAGACCCTTCCCAAATTTCTTATGGAGAAAGTTAAGAGCACTGTACCCACATGAAAGAAGAGGAATTTGGGTAGGCAGAATTTAATTCTTTAAATTGGCATCTCGCCTTGTTAGCGGGACTATTGCTTCCCTTGAGAAAAGTGCCACAGCATTTTAACGGTGCAGCCAGAGCCTCTCTTCAGGCACTGCACCCCACTGCTCCATTTCACAGTTCATTTTTGGTGTGAGGGCAGGACTGGCTCACTTACTCAGCTCCCAGTTTTCTGGCTGGAAAATAAGACTGCCATGTTTCTCTTTGGGGCTCCTGGATACAACTGGTGACATGGGAAGTGTGTAACCTAGAGCAGTGAATTGACACATCTCAGGAGTTTTGGATCAAAGGCTCATGGGGGCTTAATCTGAGATTAATCGCCATGCACAATGGCTGTCGGCGTGAGATATCCAGTCCACCAGCGTTCAAAATCCTGCACAAATGATGCAGTCCTCAGTTTCTCCCTGGGCAACATTTCCAGGAAGAAAAGAAGTTAATGTCCAAAACCAAACTTACTAGACATAAACCCTGACTCTCTATCACCAGTCTCTCTGCAGTGTCCCTCATTGCTGTGATCAAAATCTATAGCCATGGGCTGAAAGGGGGCTGCTGTTTCTCATGATCCTTTTGATGGTGTGTATTTGCATATAATTCAGAGAGGTGTTCTTTTTCCTAAAAGTAAATGTAGCTCATGTTAACTGGATGGTTTAAGTAGCCAGCTCTGTAGACACAAAGCCTTTTCATTATAGACAAGATCAACTGAAAAATATTAATGACATTGGGTTACTCTTAGGCTGAAAGAAATCCCCTTGATGCTTATTACTGTTGCAGCTACTGAAATGCTAACCTTGCAGGCTTTTGCAGTGGTGTGTCATGCTCAGAAGCTGTTAAAGGGGTTATTCTGCAGCTCTGGGGAGTGAGCTAGTTTTTCTTACAGCCCTGCCTATGAACAAGCAAGTCCAGTTCTCTGTCTGGCTCTTTGGAGGTAGCTCCAGGTTTTCTTGGTCTTCCATATGCAAAACAGGTACTGTCATCAGGCCAAGGCTGCGAATATAAATCTTCGTGAGGATAGGGAAA
>NW_008616629.1:8075-10061 GCF_000691845.1 Merops nubicus
GAGTATTTAAATACCATCTTTCTTGCTGATGGGTCAAAGGATTTCTTCTTATCATCAGTTGAAATGTTCTGGTTCATCTTCCCACACAGGGTAGTGCAGCCTTGGAAACAGTGATTCTGAAGATGAGAAAAAAGCAATAATTATTTTCCTTGATACTGCATCGCTGGTGATATTGTGCCTCTGGGGGATCTGTGAGCCAAGAAACTGAGCATTTCTACCTCTTTGAGGAGTGAAAGCAATGACTAAGCAAAATAAAGCCATTGTGGAATAAACTAACAATTCTTGGAGAGGCACAGTTAAAAGGAGGTAAAAAAATCTAAATGTTTTGAGCTGTTTTGAGATGGAGAGATATTTTTCTGGTAATAATATTACTTCTGTGATCATCATCTGCATGAAGCCAGGCATGACCTAGCAGTGCTTCATTTTCATTTAATGACATTTTGTGATGGGATGTTGAAAGGAAGCTGAGAAGATGGCTGTTGTCTGATTATTGCCAAAGATTTCAGGGATCTGGCAGAAATCCTGAGGCTCTTGCCTAGCTCTCCTCATGCCTTTTCCAGCCCCTCGCTGGCTGGCTGCTGTGTGTGCGTAGGAGCTCTTCTCATATAGCTTCTTGTTTTTGAGAGTGGCAGGAGAGTGGCAGAGGATTGCCTTGAGTTTCCCAAAAGATAAAAGTTGCCTTTGTATAAATTAATTTGCCAAGGCCAGCGCAAGGGCCTTTTGTTTGAAATAGCTGGATTTTCCTCCTGAAGTCTTTGTAAGATAGTGTAACTTTTGGATGGTGAGACAAGGGATTGTTTGCCTTGTTTTATCTGCTGTAAAAGATTGCAGAAGAGCTGTAGGCATGGACCAAATGCTGTCCTTTGTCACAATATATGAAGCAGCCATGTCAGCTGCAAGAGTGCCATTTCTCCAGCGTCTCGAGGAGCTCAGGGGCTGCTGTTGTTGGTGCATAGTGGGTTTCTGTTGCTTGGGGGTGTGGACAGAGTGCTTCACACCATGGCCTGAAAGACAGGCTCCATCATTCACTGTGGGCTTACTGTCTCTGATGGTCATCGGGGCAGGTGTCCCGATTTCTGTTGCTGAAGCGTGCACCGTGAATGTGCACATGCCTCTGTGCACATGTGGGTGGTCAGACCCTTCCATGAGAAAAAGAGAGGCTCTTCTTCCCCGCAGTCCACTTGATCTGACAGGCAGAAAACCACAGTGAAAACCACTAGTTGGTGATACCTGCCCAGTTTAGGCTGATGAACTTCGTACACCATGTGCATTATTTACAGCATCTGCAAAAGTCTTTTTTTAAGCCTAGAGTCATTGCAATGAACATAGGTTCTTGGGTTTCTGTCTTGAAAGCTCTTTTGCTTGATGTGACAATACATCAAATAAGCCTGATTTGTCCATTGAGGGTACCAGAATTTTGACTCTAGCAGCTTTCTTCTCAGGGGCTTCTCACCAGGCTTTATTTTGTAAAGGAGAAAGATTGTTTTTGTAAAACTTTGAGGAGCTTAACGCCATTAAGGTATATCTCCCAAATGTGTTTGATGTTAGCTAGTGATTTCAAAAGTTCTTAGGTTGGACTGATGGACAGATGCATAGACACACATGCAGTACAATGGCACAAGGCCTGTTTCAGTAGGGAACTCACCTCAAAGATATGGGAGCACTGTGCAAGTGAAATGCTCCTCTGCAGACACATCTCTCTCCTCCAGGGAGAGCCAAGGAGAGAGCCTGGCAGAAGTTGACCACACTGATGCAGAAAATCCCTGGAAACTATTTTCAATTATTCATTTTTACAAATCAGACTTATTTCCCCCTGTGAACTTTCCACAATGTTTACCAAGAGAAATTATTGCTTTTAACTTCTACATATATTGAGAAGAAAATCTTAACTGGCCCAATAAAATTTCCCAGCTGAGCTTCTCTGAACAAGACCAGTCAAGGCTGAAGGCACTTGTCACTTTTGGGTAGTGCCTGTGGGGGAAGGCC
>NW_008616630.1:0-2931 GCF_000691845.1 Merops nubicus
ACAGCCGGGCTCAGAGCCCCGGGGAAAAAACGCTTCCACAAATCCCGGCTCCTCGAGCAAAATCTCTCCTCTGGGAACGCCGTGTGCAAATTCGCTACCCTTCGGTAGTATTTTACATGACTTTAAAGTCCTTACTTACACGATAAGAGAAATGAATGGGTTTAATAATTCGGTGTACGCGGGCTTGCGCTTAAATGAATCAATAATTTCCCAATCTAAGAGTACCCTAGTCTTCATGATCAAAACCCAACCATAGAACTACATTTTCTCCTAAAACAATATAAAAAATTTTTAGAAGTACATGACTGCAGTATTCCTTCACTGATAAGAGATAAAGTAAAATACATATGCTATAAAATGACAATACTGAAGCATAAAATGAAACCTCACATGGACAAAGTGCCTGATCCAAACTACATTTACATCAATGGCCATCTTTCCATTTAATGCCCTAAGCTTTGGGTTGGCCCCAACAAAAAGGCAATGAAAACTGAAGCACCATTAAAAAAAAAAAAAAAAAGTATAACATAGTTTCCTATACACAGATTTTTAACTTAAAATTCTAATAGAAAAACTCAGACATAAAAAAAAACCTCTAGAAAGTATGTTGCGAAACTGTTTCATAGTAATTGATTCCAGATGAGACCTCTGTTTCTCACACACTGAAGATATTTTGCTAAACATCCAGCTCACAAAATGGATTCAAAATTGCTTTAGAGGGGTCACCAAAAAGAGGAGACACTAGTTTTAAGTTTGAAACTATTTTACATTTCCATGACAATTGAGCTAGAAATAACTTCTATTGTGAAAATCTCAGCAATAAAACATTTTTTTTTTTCTCAAGTTATGCTTTGTTTAGTTACAGCATTTGCAGGGAAAAAGAATCTCAGTCTACTAGAACTCTGAACCTCACATGGTTCTTACACTAAATTAAATTAAATGTCAAATGTTGTCAGAATAACATTAATTAAGGCTGAAATCACATGATATATTTTAAAGCATATTATCAAATAAACCACAAAAAAAATTCTAACCTTTTTAGTTTCCCCATATTGTTTTAAAATTAATTTGTCTGTCCTGTCTTTCAATCAACCATTTCCATACATATTTCCTTCTGAAACTACTGATGACAAATCACAAGGACTTATCTCATCTCTTGACATAATCTATTGTAGCAGCATTTCTGGTAATGAAGTAATCTAGTTCTCAGTGATTTTTTTGGACAGGCAACAATTAAAATTTCAGCAAAGTTAAAGCTGACGTAAAGAAGTCTATAAACAGCTCATTCTCTGATAGTCTACTGCAAGGCTGAGGTAAAAAAAAATAAAAAAAAGAAATCCTATTCCAGGGTCTAAAAAAAGAAAAAAAAAAAAAAAAAGATGTCTTTTGGGCAATTTTCCAATTTTCCCAAAGAATTTCCAATAGAGAGATCTTGTTCTTAGTTCTGCAACTTCCTTTTGGTGTTCTCCTGGCAAGAGGATGGAGAACTGCTTTAGAATCACAGTCACAAACTTCTGTTTTCTAGAGCATAGCAGACTAAGAAATAGAGTAGAAACATGTTGTGTGTGTTAAGGTATGAAGCTCAAAGCAGACCTTCTGCTCTCAACCCTTCCACTGTTCTTCCTGCCCATCTCCCCAGCAACACGAATTGCGCCGCTCTGCTATGAAAATGCTGTTCATAAGCAAACATCTGCAATTCCACTTCCATACACTCCTATGTATCTCTCCCTATAAAATCACCCAAAGGATTGAGTACAATCATTGATCTGTGTTACAGATCTCAGCAGACAGACCTGACTGAGGCAGATGTCAGATTAATTATTGCAGAACTTCTACAATAGAAACAAATTTATTTCTTGGTATACCTTAGCCAGCGAAGAAAAAGTGAGCAAAGTATTTACCTGGAGAATCACAGAGACTTTGGAAACACTGAAACAAGTGCAACAGCAAGGGAGGGGGAAAAGAGACGGACATCCAGTAACATCTGAATGTGTGCTTCCCTGCTTCACAATCTGTTAGTGCTTTCCCCATTCAACAGATTCATTACTAAATAATTGAAAATACTTAATTTCTTAATAGACGGGTGCAGAGGCTGTAAAATTCTTACTGTATCACCATCACAAATCAACAGGAAGAAAGTCTTTCCCAGGGAGTTACTAGTCATTGAAACGTGAAAAAGAAATGAGCATTCTCCTTATAAAGGGCCAATTTCTGAATTAGTGACCTCATTTGCTAGAGAGGTTCCTTTGTCACAGATATCTTGGTAGGTAAATACTGCGTTACACAGCCACACTGTCCTTTGTAGCAATGGTACAAAGAAGATCTCCTAGCACATACTGGTTCTCTCCTCACCAAATGAATATTTAAAAGAGTAGACAATAAAGGGGGACTTCTGTAGAAGGTAAAGGCATTTGTATAATGATGTCAGACTGCTATATGTGCTCCCGAAGGACTGCACAGGAAGCACTTTTAATCTGAAAGTTAATGCTATTTATGGGGACCTACAGCCTGAGCTATTTTACCTTTCTTAGGGATGTGCTTATGCATGTATCACCCAAGAGTCTAATGCTTTTTGGACTAGCCCCTTATTAGCGACAGATACCATTTTGGTACCTTGTGAACAGTAACACATTTGAAAGCCAAGAAACAAAATACATTAAAAAGAAAATATATACATATAAATCAAAGTATTCCTCTTTTTAATTCTGGACACAACACCCTTCATTTCATGCACTCATAATTCCTGCATATCCATTTCATGCCTGGAAGCTACAGCGCAAGTAAAAGATTCTAAATTCGGGGCTTTCAATATCTGCTTATCCGGAGGAACATTTTAAAACGGACAAATGCTCGCCCTCCCCCCTCCCCGCGCAGGAACCGAAGGGAAAAAAAGACCGCTTGCGACAGTGTTTCCTCCCTCTCTCCCTCCGG
>NW_008616631.1:0-6039 GCF_000691845.1 Merops nubicus
AAAAAAAAGAAAAAAAAAAAGCCACAAGACTTTGCTGCCATGGTTACTGCCAGGGTTAACTGCCTTGTCCTGCCACCGAGCGGTTGCCCATGTTTCTCCTGGCTCTCTCTTTTTTCCCTCTTGCAATCTCAGCAGTGTTTGGATATGGTCGGTGGGCATTCCAGGCAACACCTTCTGACGTATTCCCAGCCACAGACACAAGTCATCCCTTGTTGAATCATAAATTCAACCTAGTTTGCCTTCAGAGGTTGCAGACTTGCAGAGGTGCTGTGGGTAAGGTGAGGTTTGCAACTGACTTGCCGGACCCCCTGCTCCCACTGTCAGTGCCACTGCCCAGCCCAGCCTGTTTCACCCCCGTTGGTCACTGTCTTGGACAACATTTCTGCCCTAGTCGCCAAGTGTGCAGGCAGATTCTGAGGGTGCTGCTGGTTACGTTCTACAGTGCTTTGAATTCTTTCTCAAAGAGCCTGGCTGTGTACTTTTGAGTCACCCAGGAGCCCTTTGCCAAGTGGTTGGAGGCAGCCGAGGTGCACCGGCACAGCAGCTGGCGGCCCGCATCACACTCCCACACTCGGTGCCGCCGTGTGCAGCTTTCTGTGCCCCCCACACAGCTCAGACTATCCGTTTACTTATGTAACTGCCAGCTCTTCCCTTTCCTTAGGGTGCATACCCCCAGACCAATAAGTCACTTGGGATGCAATCAACAAAATCTCAACAAGAGGAAAATTGCTTGGAAAAGGGTCTGAAATACTAATATAGACACAGGAAAATAAACGATGATGTGGCTTTGGTAATGAGGAGGAAGACATTGGGAAACAAATAGGTATGGAAGGAAGGATTAACATCAGACTACATAAAGAAAGAAAAGTGGTGATGAAGACCATGTAAGGGACAATGGAAGAGTGAGGAAAACACACTCAATATGAAAGCTGTAAAGTATTATATCCTAAAGACGTGTTACTTATCCCACCACAAGTACTTAGCCAGCTGCAGAACGATTTTACTTACCTGTCAGAAGAGCATGAGTTATAGGTAAGCAAAGGAAAGAAGACTTGAAAACCAGTCTAATATCAAACTTGAAAAATTCACTGCTGGCTCACATAAAATATCTGAAACTCAATGCATGTGCATCTCCCTGGAAACTTGAATCAGAATAAGTCTTTTTACTTGATAAAAATATTACTTTTTTTATTACTACATAGACATTACATTAGATTGAGCTCCAGGAACTCCACAGAGTATTTAGATCCCCCTAGAGTTTCACTCTGTCTGGAAACATAGACTATCTGCCTGTGCTTCATAGACTTTGGAATTGTGAGCCCTACGACTGGTGTGCAGAGATATTTCTATTCCTTCCACTTTTCAAAGGACAAGTTAGCAATTTCTAAAAAATATAAGACTAGCAACATTTATTAGCATCATCTAACAGACTAAGTTTAAAAGACTACAGTCCAACTTTTTTTTTCCTCCAGAATGAAACAAAATTCATTTAAGGTCAGGCTTGATGTGGCTCTGAGCAACCTGATCTAATTGAAGATGTTCCTGCTTACTGCAGAGGGGTTGGACTACATGACCTTTAAAGGTCCCTTACAATCAGAAGCATTCTGTGATACATAAGATGACCCTTGGAGCCTTCCAGCAAGCAGGTGGAAACTGGCTTGAAGTTTTCCTGTGGGACAATGGTTGAGTTGCTTCAATCGGATTTATCTTCTCATTCAGTCCCATTCATTAGTTTGATGATTTGTTACAGCTCCTGTTTGATGATGATTGTCTTCACTAGTACCAGTTTATATTTCATTAAAATTTATTTATTATGAAAGGAAAAGAAGCAGTCATTCATTCCAAGTGCACTGCCTTGCCATGAGTCTATAAAAAGTGTATGAGAAAAGCCAAGGCATAATGCAGTACTTTCAGAAGTGATTCAGAAGGGATTCTATTAACCTCAATAGTTAATATTGCCTTAAGAAGGTCATCAGCTAATTACTTACCTTACTGTGTGTTGCAGAAATTACAAGAACCACAGCAGAAAGAATACTAGATAATCACTTTAATATTCCATGATAAGATCACAAGAGGGTAATAAAAGGACTTTCAGCTGTTGTTAGTAATTGCAGGAATTACCCTTTGTTAAGTGAATGAAAAAAGAATTTTGATGATAAATACATACATGATCCCCAAAGTCCAACTTTGTAAAAGTACTTTGTAAAGTCACCAAAGTACTACTAAATATAAAATGCCACCAACAAATGGCAGAAGCCTTTCTCTTTTGTGCTTGAAGTCACCAGCTTCCATCCTTCATCTTCTCCAGAGGTTGCATTCATCCTAGAGGTCGACACTGCATGCACCTCAATAGCAGTTGTGGTCCAGGGCTTTTCGAGCTGTGGAACCTTAGAAAAGATCCTTGCCTAGATCTCTTTCATCTTCACAGATGCTGTGCAGACCATTCACTTCCTCCCATAGAAACCCCACTTGGAGGCAAAGCTCCTCTAAGACAGCACACCTCCTGCAGGACAGAAAGCCATCTCTCCTAGTGTCAGAGGGAGTCCCCTAGCACTCCCTACAGCCTGGGACTTCAAAGGATGCTCCTGCCATCTGAAGCTCTGCCTTTGTCAAACCCTCTGCCCTGGCAGGGACAGCTGCTCTAACACTTGCTGAGGAAACTGACCTGTGAGATGTAACCACTGTATCTGACACTGTTTACATTGGTACACGAATATTTGCACTGTACGTGAACTTTGTTTCACATGAGGCCTCTTTCTTTATGCATTTCTGTACAACCTGCTGCGTTGGCTGTCTTCATGAGCTGTGCTCTAGGCCTTGCTGTTATATAGGCCTCTCCCAAGCACCGGCTGAAAGGTGCTTGACCCTGCCTAATCAGGGTGCTCCTGCAACAAAGGCACTCTGACTAAAGGGCAGCTGACCACGCATTAGAAGCTGTGAAAGCTTCCTCAGGCCCACACAATTGCTCGGTTTGCCTTTGGGGGACGAAAAGTATAGTCACAGTCAAGAGTGAGACTCCCAGTCACTTCAAACAGATCTAATATTTAAATCTTGGTAGTGTATTAATTCTTCATACGGTCATGGGAAATCAAGTATTGGATGATTTCTTATCTGGGGAAACTGATAATCATCACACACTTTGATAGAAAGTAACGAATAGGGTTAAAAAAACTTGAGCAATAGGAAGACAAACAATGACAGCTCTTTGCTAAGAATTCTCAAAATGTTTACCAGATTTTTTACTGTGGAGTGAAAAGCAATAAAACACACCAGACATAGCTACAGCTATATCTTATAAATGGTAATTTTTAGTATGAGTATTCTTGAAATCAAAACCGTTCAAGTTACTGACAGAGACTGTGCTAATGAGCAGTACATATGAGCTGCAGAATGAGCAATTTCTTCATTCCTCAGCAGCGGAGCAAACCCAGGCCCAGAGTAAAGCATGCTAGTCACAGTTGCTTGGGGTACTGGCAACTGCAATAAAACCACATCTGACTGTAGATCCTTGGACCCAAGGACCAGTCATAAACAAAAGAACTCTTACTTGTGAAGGCGACAATCTAACGGTAGGGAACACATCTAAATACAAATATGTGGTTGATAAAACAACGTCTTATCTCTGTTCTCTAGAACTCTCTACTCAGCTGTTCCATGTTTATTTATAACATCCAGAAATAGGCGGTCCCAGTGCATGGCCTGAATATATGCTTTTTATAGAAGAAAAGATGCTTTTCCATTTCTAGGGCAGCAACACAAATTCATCATAGAACCTCCAAAATTTTTACACTAGTTATTCTGTATAAAATTAGGCAAAAGTATTGGGAAAAAAAAAGTTTGTACTATAAGGAGCACTCATACAAGTACTACTTCTGTGATAATTTCAGGTAGACTAGGGAATACTTAAATCACATGAAGAATACTTAAATCACATGAAGAATCACTGCTTTGCTTCTTTGCTATACATTCTTTCAGTTATTTATATATCAACTCCAAACTTAAGAACTGGAAAAGAAAGAAAACACTTTTTAGAAATTACAAAATCTGTAGGGACTGAGATGTATCAAGAATATCATACACAAGATATTGAAGTATGTAACTTTGTATGGTGACATTATTCAAAATTATATGCTGTGCTAAGAGCCAAATGGTGTGAATTATGTTGTTACTATACAGAAAAAAAATAATTTGATTAGCTTACAGAGTATTCACTAATTTGGGCTGATTAAGCTGATGAGTGCAAAGCACTTAGTAAAAACATTCTATACACTGCTTGCTTTCCACAGCCAACAAGTAAATTGGTGACATTAATCCTTTCAAATATAGCTGTATTTATTTTAGAAGTCTAGTTTTTAAAGGAATGTACTACATTATCATATATACGTATCATATATTTTGCATGCTACAATCCATAACACATACCGAGGTATTTATAAGAGCTAATTATATTTTCCTTGAATTAGAATTTTGTAACTCATTCCATCTGTCTTCATAGAGAAAAATTTAGGAGAGCTCAAATACTGCCTTGATTTCAGAAATAATCTTTATATCTTAAGGAGTTTTTCCTTAAGAAGTCTATTTGTCCAAAATTATTACTTAAGATAAATCATTACACTAGAGAGGAAAGGCAATGGAATATAGTTTTGGCTAATGTTTAAAGCTGATATGTGAATGCCAATAACAAAGAAGTTCTGCACTATGCTAATTTAGCGTTCCATCAGCTTTGAAACAAGAGCCACATTCCAGTTTTTAAGTTAGATATTTCATTTTAATTAATATAATCCAAAAGCATTCTATGGCATGTGTTATTCAGGATTTACCATCAACAAGTTTCATTAAATATTCTGCTGCTAGAATGTATTGAGAAATACAGTCTGAATGCACATATGTAGTAAAGCAGCGTGTAGGTTAGTGGTAAACTAATGTGGTAAGCAGTGAGGCTCTAGAAATGTAAAATGTGTGTAAATAGCTAGATATACACAGGTAAATAGCTGAGATGAAGCTAAATGCTCATTGTAAACTTTCTATTTGAACTCAAGATTACAATTTCTTTTAGGTGGTCCCTCCTGGGAAGAGCTGCAATTGCAAAAAACTTTGCTGACTGCGTTTCATCCCAAACTTTATTTCTGAGAGGTGAGACCAAAGTATTTAATTTAAAGAGATTAGATTATCCTGTTATATAAATTGCCTGAGTTCCTAACATTAACTTTAAAGATAACAGGGAAATTTATGTAAGTCAAAAATCCATGCTTTCCACTGAGCTACAAGACTATCTCAAGTGCTTTAGTTTAGTTGACCATACCTCTGAAACATATCTTCAGGTATAGGCAATATATATTCCCAAATCCTAACTTTTCTTGTCTTGTAAATTATTTTCCAACACCTGTCTAAACTGTTTAATTGAATAATATAAACAGGTAGCACATTTTTTATTTGTCAATGAAGCCTTTATTAGTATTTCTGAGGAATTTCGCACGTAAGAAGTAGAAAGTTAGTTTGAAGATATACTCCGATGTTCAAAATTAGTACCCATTATTACGGAATTAAATTTATTAAAGAAAAAGTCAATTGTGGACTGTTGCCCCAAGTAGAGATTCTGGGTCAGCACCAGGGTTGTTATTCAATTGTGCTGTTTAATTTTAATTTTGTTTACCTTCCTCTTAGAGCTGTCTGCTTGCTGAAACATCACAGCAAAGTACAAAGAAAATGTGGGGGGGTGAGGGTGTGTATCTGCATTATTTTTTATGTTCTTATTCTTTAGTTTTAGTTATAACAAAGTTAAAGCAAGACTGTGTCTCCTAGTTTCACCGTTGATTTAACCAGTCATTTTCAAGCCTCACTAAATCAATATTCTTTCTCCAAGACTGCATCATTTTATCTCCCATAGATGATTCTTTTCTCAGTCCTGCAAACTGAGAAGGTTACTACAAGGTCTGTGAAAACAAAGGACCATTAAATAGAAGATGGAGTTAAGTGGAGTTACAGCTCTCTAATGGCAGTAGGATAATTTAGCAACATTGTCCTGGTTCCGTGTAAAAA
>NW_008616632.1:0-7645 GCF_000691845.1 Merops nubicus
GGCCCCGGGGCTCTGCACAGCCCGGGGTGGCGCAGCGGGCACACGCCCCTGGGCGGGAGGCGGCCCCACCGGGGTGCAGGCTCCTCCCGTGCTGCCCACGCACCGCTGATTCGTGGCACCCAGTGCCAGCTCTCTGGGAAAGTGAAAGAGGAGCTGAATGCCTGGGCTCTTTCCATTGCCCGGGTAAGCTGAAACCCCTGCTAAGCTGTCAAGTTCGCATCCGAGCGGCTTTGGGCACTAAGAGGTGCCAGCAGTGGAGCCCTCACAAAGCAAACTGCTTAATTATTTGATGGTGAAAGGCAACTTGGGAGAGTGCAGAGTCAAATCAACAACAAACCAATCTATATTTAGTAGCTGTATAGCTGGAGCTTCGACCCAAACATACTTTCCAGCTGATAGATGATGTGGCAATCATAGCTGACCCTCATCCCGTTCTATATTTGGCCTGTGGAATAAGTAATTAATATCATTGCTAGATGTTAGACAAGCCACCCTTTACAGCAGCTGCATTGCCACTGCTGCTCCTCAGCTCCTCTGTTGGCTGGCCAGCCCAGCTGAAGCACAAGCTCTGTGTGACACTGAGCTATGGTGGCCACGGCATGCCTGATAGGCAGTATAGTCACTGAAGCAGAGTAGAAGTAGGTGCTCTGGAGGCAGAAGTGGTACCATGGCCTTGTCTGCACTTGTCTCTACTGTTATGTGATGTCTTTGCTATTTTTTTTTGTCTCTGACACTAGGGAGTGAAAGCTGTGTTCTGACAGGACAGGCCAAGTGGTCTGTCCTGTAATGAGGCACAGAGAGCTGTAGCAGGACCAAGAGCTCCATGTGCCACCCGCCATAAACCGGGGACTAACCGTGAGTTCACAAACTCTGTACAAGCCAGGCCAAACCTGGGGGAAAAGAGTGGGCTGGAATGGGGAAACAGATGGGCTGCCTAGTTCAGAGAGATGTAACTGAAAACTGGAAGAGTAAATTACACGTCCCAAATAACTCGGGGAATCTATCACAAACTTTCTGGATCCTGATTCAGTGCCTGAACCAGAAAACAACCTTGTCTTGGTACTGAGGATTCATCCAGTTGGGCTCTGTGGACTGAAGTTGGATAGTTTAGAGGTGGAATAAAGTTGGGCTGCTTCTAAGCTACCTGTCTGATTCCCGTCCACCACCGTAACAGTCCTCAAACAAATGTATTCAGTGTTCCCCTAAGATGGGCCAGTGCTGTCATTGAACATACAGACAGTGAGATTCAAAAGGCCAGTGACTTCTCCTGGAAGACAGATTTCAACCCAAGTCCTGAGCTGATGTCCTGCTTGCTGGACTTCCATCCTTCCTTCCTCTTGCCTCTCCTCTGTAGTCTCACTTACAGACACAGGCAAACAGAAACACTCTCTCTGTCTCTGAGGTTTGATATGAACACAGAAATCTATGTTGGAACAGAGCAAAAGGAAAATACAAGCTTGTGTGAAATTTTGCACCTTTACACTAAATGAGCGAAAGCCAAATTTTCACACTTTGGTCTTAGGTGTGAAATTTTTGCTCAGCTCTAATATTTATCCATAATGTGTTTTAAAACTTGGCTCACTGCATTCAGAATACCACAGAGAATTGAGTTACAGATTTTAGGCTTTGTGCACGCTGCCAAGATCTGCTCTTATAACTCAAACAAATTTAAGGGGGGGGGCAAAAAAACCCACTAGAAAAATACTGTGTATGGTCCATCACGTGCTTTCTTCATGCAGTCATACACCACTAAAAAGTAATGTTCTGCTAGGGCTGTGTTACAGAAATGCCTTCGTGTAACTCCTATAAGCGTAGATAAGATGAATTTTGCATCTCCAGGCTATTGAGTAAGCAATCCCTAAATAAAAGCCTGTAAGAAAATAGCAGCCTTGCTTACAATCTTTAGAAAAGTTTAAAAGTATTTCTTGAACATCAACATTTCAAGAAATCTATTTATTCCCCTCAAATCCAAATATATCTGCGATTAGAGTTCTTAAAATGATGCTAGTTAGCATCTGTTAGTCTCAGCTTACGTGTGTGGAGTAGAGATGAGAGAGAGAGAGAGAGGTTCTTCACTGCCAGGGAAGAGCAAAAGCTTCCTGTATTTGTTACGAGGACATAGAAGTGTGAAGTCAGTCTGGTAGCTTGAACGTACTTACACCTGCTGGATTCTGCAGCTCAGGACAAGCCCAGTGGGGAAGAGTTCCTGTGCTTCGGGATCTTGTGAATGAAGCAGCTTCTACATTATCTTCCTCTGATGATGGATCTGTGACAGGAGAGCTGTACAAATCCACCAGAGAGTCAGGACTGACCTGAGTGGGACTCGGGGCAATGTTTTCAGGGTAATGAAGGTGAAATTGGCATTTGAAAGCTCGTTGTGGTTCAGAAATTGAGACTGACCTCCGTGCGTACACTCGTGTCGTTCTGGGGAGTACCTGGGGAAGCACGTTTGCTGCTGTGGATTTCTCACCACATTTGGCTGTAAGAACAGCAGCATTCAATCACTTGGCTTGTACTGCCCAGTAAAAATTAATATAATTTTCTCCTTTTGCATAAATACTAAGGTGAGGTGAATGAACAACTTCAGCTTGGGAGGAAGAGGGGTAAGCCGTGCATCCTGTTCCAGCTTGTTCTGAAATTCCTGAATTAGTTATAAGTTATGATCCAGAACTGGTTTACAGTGGAGTTACTTTACATCCTTCCCAGCATTCATAGGCCAGTCATTTGGACCATGGCTGTCGCTGGCCAAGACATAAACCAGCAGCCACCACAGGGAAAGCTTGCTTCGTCTGCACTGGAGCCCCTCTGCTGGTTTTCACATGGCTGAAGGATCCTTCCCCCAGGCAGCTGGCAGGCTGTTGCTGGGTCTGGAGGGTGGCACACCCACATGCTTGGGTGAGCTTTGCTTTTGGTAGTGCAGCCACTGAAACTGTCCAGTACAGCTCCAGATCGTGTGTGGTTGTTTGTTGCTGTTAATAACTACATTGGGTAGGAGGCTGAACATTTCTTGGGATTATCAAAACAAGGAAGTAGGGAGAACACGGCTGGGAGATTGCATTTGTGCTTGAATGCCTCGTGCATTTCACTTTAGATACGATTTTTGGAGGACCTAAATAAGGCAAAAGACCAAATTCTTAAGAGGACTGATGTTCCCAGCTCATTAATTTCAACGGGATTTTGTTAGTTGACTTCCTTACCTAAGGCTGACGTCCCTAAATCTGATTTCTTGTTCGATGTGTGCTTTTAATGGCCTACATCCCACTAATTTTCAGAAGTAAATTAGTTGCATAAGTCCTTCAGTCACCACTGAAGATCAGAGCTAGGGACTGTTCACAAGTGGGCTGATCTTCCTTGAGGGTGGTGAGACACTGGCCCAGGTTGCCAAGGGAAGTTGTGGATGCTCCATCCCTGGAGGCATTCAAGGCCAGGTTGGATGGGGCTCTGAGCAACCTGGTCTGGTGGGAGGTGTCCCTGCCCGTGGCAGGAGGGTTAGAATTAGGTGATCTTTAAGGTTCCTTCCAACCCAACCATTCCATGATTCCATGACTCCCTCTGTAGTGCCAAGGGAGATGGGTTCCTCTTGTGGGACAAGCAGGATCACGCTGGGTGCTCTGAGGCAGCCCTTGCAGGAGCCCCTTGGCTAGGAGTCAGAGAAGACTGATCTCCCCATCTAAAGCTAGCTCTTGTAAGCACCTCTGGTGGGCTCCTGCTGCCGGGCTGACAGGCTGTGCCTGGCGTCACAGACCAGCTTGCTGCACTGCAACTGCCACACAGCATTAAAAACCTTTTCCTTTGCATCCTGGAAAGGACAATGATTGAAATTTCCAGCTTTTAAAGGCTGTGGCAAAATAGGTTCTCCCTGGGAGATCTACTGCCTGTTGAGGCTACTCTGGTGTTTCAAACAGCCCCTGCCCCAGATGCCACTGAAGAACAGAATTCAGCCACCAATACCAAATGAGTGTGAATGGCTACTGACCTTCCCTTCCAGCAGCAAAATGGCACCTCGTTCCAAAATCTTGGTGGGCCTTGGAGAACTTGGTTCCCTGGGCCTGTGTCCCTTCTGTCCCAGGCAGGGTAACCCCATTTGACTAACTCTCTCCATGGCGAGCGGAGTGTTTACTGGCTTCTATCTGTCTCAGCTTTGACACTCTAACAAAAGGTTAGAAATCATGAATGCATCCCTTTATTTCTGCTCCACAGTGCCTCTCTTTTTTTCTGTGTAAACCCTTCACTTGCCTCTTGCCCAGCCTTTAGAAATAATGATCAAATGCGAACTTTTAGGATTTATTTATAGCATAGCCTTTATGGAAAGAGAGAAAAGAAATGATTAAAAAGCAATTTTACAAAATATTTTGTTTTAAGAGAGAATTCATTGTGTTTAAATCACTGTATTCATTGTACTGTCTAGACTGGCAAACACAGAAGATAAAGCGTCATTCAGATTAAGACTGTGAAATTCTTGGTGGCTGGAGTTACAGATTTGGATGTCAACCCTCCAACAAACTATTTCTGAACAGCAGTATTATCACTTTGCTATATTTAAGGCTTTGTTGGAGACAGAACAGTGCACAAGGTTGATCTGATTCAGTAATGCGATTCTAATGTTCCTTTGTTTCTGATTTCATTATAAATTCATATTTTCAATGTTCTGTTCCTCTTTGTCCCCAGAAAATTGTTGAAAACACTCTCCTCTGGGAGCAAAGTTTTTGTTCAAACTAACAATGACCAAACTGACTTTAAAAACCAAAAAAACACACAACCAAAATGCAAATTGAGAGGGAATTCATTTAGGTTATTTTGGGCAACCCAGAATGAGGGAGTTGTTGCAAGTCGCTGGCTGTGGTAGTTGCTGTGGGTTCTCAAAGAGCTGTGTATTTTCAAGAGGTTTAAAAATACAGAAATATTCCAGCTGTTAAGCTGGAGAAACTGCTTGGGCATCGTCCTCCTTAGCTAAAGGTGGGCAGGGTTGTGAACCAGCCGCTGAAGATAGGCAGCAGCCAGGCTCAGTTCCTCAGTTTAGATCCAGCCCTGGGGACTGGTTTTCTTTCAGGCCCCTCAGCTTGTCCTGCTCCCAGCCCTGTGTCCGGCTGCCCAACAGAGCCTGCTTCAAGGGGCTCTGCCTTTCCTGTGAGACACGAGGCTCTCTGGAAAGCTGTGCTGATTGTAACAGAGGGATTGTAAATGTCTTTTCTTGTGATAAGTTTTTTTCTGTGTTCATTCATTTTTTTGGGGTAGCCTCTCAATCCAGCCAGCCATGTGAGGGAGTTGTAAAACACCACTGCTGTAAGCAGTAACACTGCTTGAGCTAGTATCACCTGTCAAAGAACAGGGAATAAAATGCCCATTTCTCTGACCAGGAAAGCTTTCAACCTTTCCATGCTGGTGTTTGGATCTGGGTGGTGTTCAGAGTACCTGTGCCAGCAGGCTCACATGTCCCAGGGGCCGGAACACCCTATCTCACTGGAAGTGTTATTTCAAGGGTGTTTCTTGGGGAATTAAAGTACAGTGAAGGAGTCTGAGCACCAAAGTGCACAGAAACGCTCCCCGCGGTTTTGACAGCAGCCCCAGCAGAGTAAAATCCTGACTGCACTGTCACTGGCAGTGCTTTCAGCTTTGTTAGGGCCACGATTCCATCCCGTGTTAACCCCCTGAAGCTGCCCAATGTAGACAGTAGGTGTTCTGTGTTCTAGTGGCACATGGGACGTGTTGATGCTGGAGGATGGAGCAGAGATGCCCAGAACACACAGGCAGTACTGCTGGGAGGCAGAGAGGGGGCCTGGGGCATCCCAGGCACTTTGTGTCTGGCTGAGCGAACGCTGCTGCATGTGGGGCTGGCTGCGTGGGCAGCCCACGTACATCCTGGCGTTTAGGTCATGATTGTACTTCTCTAACACAGGGGAAATGGGAAACCACATGTAAGGTCTGCAGGTCATCTTGCATACCCTCAGAACCTCCCTGCCTGTCCTGGGACGGCAAAACTGTGCTTACATTGCTCGTCTGTGTTGTAAAGTTTTAGGAGATCCTCGGCTGTAAAATGCTGGGTTAGTGGAAAGCAAGGATTTTATTACAGCAGATACTACAGCTTATAAAGTCATCCAGCCCTTTTAAAAATCCAGCCACGGTGGTTGCCTAGATGGCTTCCAGCAGCAGCTCCAGCTGACTGTTCTCCAGGGGTCATGCTGATACTCTCCAGTACTGGGCTTAGGCACTAACATTCAGATAGGTTCAGGGTCCTACTCAGGAACCATGAACACTGATACAGATTTAGTCAGACACCAGTTCTTGAATCCTGATCTCTGACGCTGAACACCGTTCCATCTGAAAGCTATTGTTAATGTTCCTTGTGAACACCTTCCCTGGAGACAGCCTGTGCCTGCTGCCTCCACCCTTGCCTGCGAGCTTGATCCTCTGTTCACATCGGCAACGAGTGTCTCATTCCCGTAGGATTGCTCAGGAGAACCCACAGAAAGTAATCTCACAGAAATCAGGCAAGGAAAATATTCATCCCTCTCCCTTCCACACATGACTCTGGCCCAGAGACTCCTGCCTGAGATTCTGCGAGATTCCTTCATCTGGTTTCTTTGGGGAAAAAGCAGAGTGGGATCAAAGTCTGTCTGTTACACCTTTGCACTGGAATGGAAGGGCAGCTGTGGGCTTCCAAACAGAACTTCCCAAGGTACCTTTAGCTTCTGGAGCTCTCTTGCTGCAGGGAATCAATACTTTAAGAATATGATTAAGGGATCTCATGTAGACTATCATTTTAGTAGAGAAATCTCCCCTCCGGGGTTGCAGTGTTTAACATTTCCTTTGGTTAGTGTAAATAACAAAGGATAAGTCTGTTCTGCCTGGGACTCCCAGTAAGAAAGAGGAACAGATTTTGGTTTGCTGAGGGGTCTGCAGTACTTTGTTCTCATGACTACTATATAATGGGATTGAACATATTTTATGCCATCTGGCCTGTTCAGCCGAAACAAAATACATCAGTAATGTTCCGATTGGTTTTGAAACATCTTGTTCTTGTCAAAAAGTATTTTAAATCAAAACAGGCTTTTCCAGTTTGTGTTTGTCTTTTACTAGGAGGCCATGGCGAAAATGGGGAAAATTGGGAGAATCGTGCAGCCTACCCGTGAGCATAAAAGGTAATCCTGAGTTGGGTGTGTTCCTCTGTCAGAATTGACTGAAAATGAAGCTAAGGTCTGGCTCCCTCCAGCAGTATGGATCACCCAGATTGTACAGGGCCCGTGGGGCCACCCAGCTCTGTGACATGGCTGAAGGCTGACATTTGCTGTCAGCGGTTTGGAGGCCATGGGCATGGGCAGAGACTTCCCTTGACAGAAGGAGGGGTGCCCCCAAGGGCTCCAAAGCTGCCAGGAGGCTCATAGAGGCGTAGGCTGGTTTGGGCTGCAAGGGACCTTTAAGGTGAAACAACCTAAGTGGTGTTTCACTTCATTCCACCTCTGCTTCCCCAAGGAGCCCTATCAACCCTGACAGGACGAGATGAGGACAATGGGACAACTGATAAGAGGAAATGGCTTCAGGTTGCACTTCTGTGATTGCACAGAGCAGAGGCCTGATGGGGGGGGGGGACGGGCCGAGGTGGGCCCGGAGGGCTGCGGGGCTGAGGTGGGCCGGAGGTGCCGCGGTG
>NW_008616633.1:0-1199 GCF_000691845.1 Merops nubicus
GCTTGGTGATCCTCAGATGCTTCAGTGTCCCTGGGTGCTGCTTAATGCTTCTGGGGTTTCTCCTGTTCCTACCTCGTCCAGCCCCGGACGTTTCTGCTCCCGGCAGAAGAGCCCTGACAAAAGGCTGGCTTAGTCAGATATAATCCAAAGTCCCTTGAATAGAATTTTAAAAGCACATTTAAAGAGTAGTTTTTAAAGCAAATCTCCTCTTTTGTCACAGAGCAGAACCGGTGATGTCACACCAATGTGTTCAACACTCAGTGTTGCCCTTGGGCTGAAGGGCAGAGAGAGCAGAAGGGATGAATTCCCTCACACGTGCCCTGCATCACTGCTAGCATTCTGGGCTCTGGAGGCTCAGTGCAGAACGTTAACCACGGGCAGGGCATGCAGCCTCGCTGTCACCACACAGATGACAATGCTGTTGGCTTCTGTGGCCTGCTTTCAAAACAGCTGGCTGAGCTGGCAGAGCTGATCCTGCTGCCACTCATACTTTGCTTGGGTGGCGGCAGTGGGTCTACAGAATCTGGGTTTATTTATTCCTGAAGACAAAGCCCCAGGTCCACCTCTTTCTTCCTGGCTTCCTGAAGACCTCTAGAGCTTCTCAAGGGATTTCTCAAAGATGCTGTGAGAGATGCTGTGTCCATCCAAGCCAAGGCCTGAACACAGGTGGGGAACAGAGGGGACAGCTGTCACTATAAGCCAAGTTTTGAAGGTGCATCATTATTTAGCTTCACCTGACAGAAGGATGCAGTGCTACCCCAGGTTTTCTGAAAAGCCTCTTCCCATACAAGGACAGAGAGAGGCTGGGATGAGACACCAGATCAAAAAATCCTTGACTTTTTAAGGTGCAGGCAGGCATGGTCTCCAGCTGTGCACAATGCCAGGCAATGGCTATGCAGGGAGAGCTCTGAAAATGCCAGGTTTGCTTATTACAAAACGCTGTGTCAGCCCCAGCACAGAATCAGGGAGCCCCCAGCAGCAGCTCCTGCAGGCTGTGGAGGAGTGGAGAGGCAGGAGCACTGCTGAGGCAGGGAGCCCAGGGGTGCCTGGGCGAGGTGTTCAACCACAGGATCCCACAGAGGTCTCAGGTCTACTATGGCATGCAGTAGCATCTCTGTGTGGGCAGCTGTCTTCTGCTGAGCTCCAGTTTCCTTCTGTGTTCTCTCCAATGCAGTCCCCAGTGGGCTCAGCTCCTGCTG
>NW_008616634.1:0-11933 GCF_000691845.1 Merops nubicus
TTCCAACCCCTAACATTCTGTGATAAAGAGAATTACTTAAGCCATGAGAATAACTCTGTTATGGTGACCTGAACTCAAGGCAATCCCTGGCCATAGCTCAATTTTATTTTTTTTTTCTAGCAGATCTTAAGGAAACCAGTTAATTTTTAGGTAGCTGAGGAGTTCAATATTGAAGTCTAAGAGTTGTCTCTTGACTCTAGATATATTGTTTCTATCCTGAGGCTCCATAAAATGTTAATGAGCATGTGTCTTATTTTCTCAGTAGACTAAGAAGTTTGGATTTAGGCAGCTAATTTATTATCACTTACACTAGCATGCAAATTAATCTATCATTCTCTAAGCCTAATGTAAGAAATATCCTTAGAAGAAAAAGATTAATGAGCAAGAAACATGAAATAAACCACTCCTATTACCTCTGATATTGTCCTCACTAAGCCTTTTATTTTAAAAGGAATATATCTTTCCTGTACAGAGTTTCAGACACATTGATATGTTTCTTTCTGTCCCTTTGGCTGAGGTAAGTGTGAGACAGAGATGGCAGATGCAAGCATCAGGAAGGGTAGTTTGTGCTAGGCTTTCCAGACTCTCTGTCAGGTCAAGAGCCCTCTGTATGGCGTGCAGGAGCTTCCCACTGCTGACTCGGCAGCTACATGGTACACAGCCTGTCAGTGGGACACTCCAGTATATAAACGTCTAAGTGGCTTGCCAAAAACTAAGCAGAAAATTAAATTTTGGTGCAGGTGATAATTGAAAAATGGGGAAACCGCCGTAGGATCTGAAAAGATGACCTGAAGAGTGCTGAGGGGAGATTGGAATATGAAAGCAAATGAGACTAGTAATGGAGAAGGGGAAAATAAAGTGGGAAAGAAGATTTAATCCACATATTTAACATTCAGTCCAAAGGCACTGAACAGGATTCATAAAAAATGTTCAGAGTAGTACACCATAAAGTAATAGGATTTGAACCAGTTTTTATAAAGCTGGTGAGAAATTTGCTAGGAAGGAGCATCACAGGCTGTGGTACTACAGTTTGTCTACTGAGAAGTGTAACCCAAAAGTGTTGTCAAAGAGAGTGACTGATGAAGATTTTAAAATTATGTCAGGAATACTTGACCAAATGAGAGACCTGAAGTGATGTGAATGTGAAGTCTCTTCTAGTTATATTACTGTTCCTTACTACTATGGAAAATGCTGTTAAAAATGCAGCTAAGTAAGTGAGCATCAAACCAAATAAACCCCTTGTGGGGGATTGTATTCCACTTGTATTCTTCTGCATTGCTCCTCAGTGCTCCTTTGGCCCACTGCAGCCCAGGTTTGGTAACACCCAGGTCACACTGGACTCTCAAATTCTGTCTCCAACTCAGGCTACCAGGAGAGAAAAGGAAGGAGATACTTACAGTAGTGGATTTCTGCAGACACTGTAACATGGTCCTGAACTAGAACTAAAATATATGTTGTCACATCTGTCTTACAGATGTCTGGTCTTTATCTACTCAAGTTGTAGGAGTTGACTCTGGGGAAGCTTTGTGTAAATGTTCAAGGTCAGCCAGGCCTTATATAAGCTATGGCATGGGTTTCTCTTCATAACCCAGCTGAACAATTGCAGATGTTCTTTCTTTGCTTAAATGTATGCTAGGTCATGGGCTTAAAGAAGGAATGAAATGGGTCCATCAGGTACTTCTATTCCCTCCCTTCCTGCTATTAGTTGTCCCCACTAGGACTCTTTTCCTCCCTTAGTCCTTGTATAGCTCAAAGTAGCTCCAGGTCATAGGAGGGGGCAACAGGAAATCCTGAAATATGTTGCATACATGCAAAATTCTATGCCTGTGTTAAGCACAAGCCATTACACAGAGAGCTATAATAGGAAGTCTCCTAACTCACTGTATGGACTCAATTTTAACACATCTGTTTTTCTGCAAAGCAAATTGTTAAATGTGAGTAAGTCATCCTCAGTATCCCCCACTAAGGATGTGTGCAATTAATATTTCAGTTGTTAATTATCAAAGGTATTTACAAAGTTTCTTAGTTTAGGAACATCAAAAAGATGTAGTACAAAGCTGTGTGACTTCTGTGTCCTGATATAGTGTTAATTCCTTTTGTCTCTTCACAACTCTTTTACAAGATGAATTAATCGGTACTGAAAAAGACATGTGCTGACTTTTATAATCAAAAATACAAGACCCTTGTTCATAATTCCTACTTTATATTTACCTTTATTCCTTTATCCTAACTGTTAGCTCAATATTACATATTAGAGGGATTTCGTTTAGAAAAAGAATGGTGATGGAGTCAGTTGTTTCTTTGATGCCTCCCCACTACTTTAGTAAGCATGTGAAAACTGATGTTTCTATACCCAGAAGGACATAACAAATATTTGCCTTTACTAAATTTTGACACCTCATACAGTCAGCACTCAGACCCAAAAATGGCATTTTTAGCGTTCTACTCTTATCCAGTCTCAAAGGCATTTCTTCACTATAAGGATGGTGCAATACTGGAACAGTTTGCCTAGGGAATTTGGATGTCCCATTGCTGGTTGTGTTCAAGACCAGGTTGGATGAGGCTTTGAGCAACCTGGTCTAGTGAGAGGTGTCCCTGCATGTCTCATGGGTGTTGGAACTAGATGTCCAACCCAAACCATTCTATGATTCTATGAATTACTTGGACTAAAACTTAGGTCTTGTAGCAGCCTTCTCTCTGGCTTGGTTGTTCAGCCCTTCTCTTGTGCTCCTGCATGGACATCCTCAAGCCATTTGACAGCAAACATCCTTACGAGTCTTCATAACAGACTAACCAGCTTTGTTTGTAATGAAAATGGAAAGTTTCTGAGATCAAATATTTCTGCTTAGTAGAAACCCATTTTTTCCACCAAAAACATCTCACTTGAAAAATTCCATTTCTTTAAAACATCTGGTTTCAAAGGGTTACTTATTTGTCCCATCTTACATGTACAGAAAGAAGGATATTACATTTTTGGACATGTAGTTTTGATGTCTGCCTGGAAATGTGCAGGAATTGTTAGAGCGTGCTGGATTTCCTCAGGAAAGCGCTCCAATATCCTCAACAGTATTGTGTGTTTTTTAAAAGACAGAACCAAGAACTGAGTTTCTGCATCATCCAAGCTTTAGTGTTGCAGAAGTTTTTCTCCTCCTTTCTTTTTTTTTTTTTTTTTTTTTTTTTTATTTAGTAATAGGATAAGTAATTAGATATTTATGTTTCTACAATTCAGTTTTTTTACATCTACAGTAGTGGCATTTACTGCACTGAGAATAATCTTGTTGCACTCAGCTACAAGTCAGCACAGATACAGGGATGCATCACCAGATCAGGTACCTGGGAAGAAGCCTCTGTTTGCCCTAAACTGTTTTTTTAGAGTTCTCCATAGATGCAAGAGAATAATTTGGAAGCTAAACCAAAGACCGCACTACTCTTTGAGTCTCCCCCTTCCTCCACCACACCCCTGGATGTGAGGTTTACTGGTTGCTCCTCTTTCCAGCCCAAATAAATGACTGTCACAGTCACTTTTTCATAAGATACCTCCCAGACAGCCTTTAGTCACACATTGGAGTGAGAGGAGCAGAGTGACTCGGGGTACTAAATGAGAAATGCATGCTAGATGTGTCAGTGTGATGCAAGGATCTGCTGTCACGAAGGGAGAGTGCTCCTCCTCTTAACAAAGCACGTGGTCACATAAAAAAAATCCATCCCCACCCCGCCAGCATCTTTGGGGAGGTATCCCCAAAGCAGCACTGGTCATCTTTCCCCTTTCTCCTGTCTGGCTGCATAGTCATCACAGCAGAGGTCCAGTTGCTCTCTTAAGCCTTTGAAGATCCAGTCTTGGGTGATGATAAGGGAAGATCAGGGCTAAAAAGGATACCTTACAGGTCATGAGGTGATGAAGTTGTGACTGAGTTTTGCCAGCAGCAACTCTGTGGCAAGCTGGTCCCCTGTTCTCCTCACTAGCAGAAACAGCAGACATCTGGAGTGGCATTGTCCTTGCCTCCTGCTTCAGCAGAGCTAAGGCAGACCTTGTTGGAAGCCAGAAATAAGCCTGCAGCTCATTGCAATTAGAGCTTTTTCCCTTTGTCTGCTTTATCCATATGCTCCTCTGTGTGTACTTTGGGAAAACTGGCTGAAATCAAAAGTTCCCTGTTTCTTTCTTCAGTCACAGTCTGTCAGTTACTCAAATTAAAGGACAGACCTGCTGTGACAAAGAAAGTGTTTCCCAACTTGCAGGGATTTCTCATAAAGATACTATACCAATCAATTCAATACCTGTGGTTCCCTACTGAAAGCAAGTCGTATTTCACAGCAGCTATAAAGCACACAAGGATGTATAGATTAAGGAAAATACTCTTTATCTGCCTTTTACCTTTAAGTGACCACTTTGTGTGCATAGAAATTTAAATTTTTTTTAATTATTATTTTTATTTTTAAAGGCAGCCAATGAAAATACCTAGGTTTTGGCTCCAGTACACATGTATTCTTCCAGGAAGAACACAGGGTTACTTTTCTACTTAAAATTCAGGTTTCTATTTGAATTGAAATTTTTGTTTGTACCAGGATTTCTCCTTGGTAAGTAGTAGAGAAATATGCCCAGTACAAAATCATAAACCCACTGACATAACCATTAAGGTTTTGGGTTTTTTTTTACTAGAAGTTGTTTTGAATTTTGGAATCATTTGTACTTCAGGAACTCTGTGTGCCCCTTGAAGAATATCAGCTCAGGAGCTTCTGGTTTAGATGGGAATTGTTTTTTTTGAGTTCTTTCAAGAAAACCTATTTTAACAACAGGTGAAGACATGTCATTTGCAAGGAGCAGCAAATGTATGTAAGAGGAGACTCATCCAGGAACTCGTCTACAGATTTCTTTGCCTTCCACTAGAAATCCCAGATGTGTCTATGCCCTTGCCTTCTCTAAATATAAGTATAGCTGGTAAATGACTTGAAAACTCAGAAGCACAACATATCAGAGAAGGTAAAAAGCACTTTTACAGATACTAGCCATACTGTGTAATGTGCTGCTCCAAGGCACTTGGATGCTGCATTAGAGAGCTGCCTATCTGATGTTCAGGGAAAGTAAGGCCAGGAGGCTATTCCGTGTTTCTGCAGACCTTTTATAAAATACATATGAGCTTTCCTCCTAAAATATCATTTCCCCGCAGAGTGAGCAATCACATCCTGTGCATATTTCTTTTTATAAAGCTTATATATTTATCCTTTTAATTATACTTATCAGAACATATTCCCCTCTGATTTCTTAGTGTCTTGCATTAGAATAGAAGATGATGGTAACATTTTTGATGTATTCTTATGCTGTAATTAGGATTGACTGTTTACTCTTCCTGAACTTTTTCCAAGAATTTAATGAATCCTACCTTTGCATTCTCCAAACTCCCTTTCCTCCAGTTTTTCCTGCATATTTTTCAAATTCTTTATTCTCTGTGTTGAAGTTTAAGGTTTTCCTATGTTTCTAGCTGCTATATTCCTGTGGAGCTGTCCATCACTTTATTCCAAAGAACATGAGCCTAATGCTCATGAGCTAATCACCATCTAATCTGAAACACTCACACTAGTTTAAGATCTAGACTTTCTTTGTGTCTTAAAAAAAAAAAAAAAGTAGAGATTTTTTTTTCACATAAATAGCATATTAAAATGAAAACAAATAAATGCCATAGAACACATTTATAAATATATACCCCTTGATTTTCAGCTGTGGCCAAAATATCTCTGGCACAATGACGAGCAAATAGTTATCTTTTCCTATGCCAGCCTACATCACTCTTTTTTAAGACATTTTTATCTTTTGTATATCTTAAATCCGTGTATCTGACCACACTGCAGCTAGCTCTGTGAAATAGGAGAAACATGCTTCTCTGGCATGTGGGGAGATCTAGAGAACTGCATCTCTGGTTTATGGTCTCTCCCTTCATATTCTGTACTGTACAGCAGTATCACTCAAGAAATCCCTAAGTCGCACGGTGGTGGCAGGTAAGGGGATGTGTCACCACATGGTTATGCCTTCCCTGTTTCTTATACTAACAGATACTATGAAACTCTAGGCTGATGCAACATAGCTATCTTTATTTTAATGTCAGTGCTGGATTGGGACTTCAATCATTTTTAGGATTAAACCACTTGGAAATATCTAATTAATATCATCAACAAGCTGTAGACAAAACTAAAACTATAAAAGTTGCAAAACAATGAAAGATACCTCTACCATCCACTCCAAAGAAGCAAGGGAACAAACAAGTTTGAGTCCTACTGTATCTAATACATTGAAGTACTCTGATGAAACTATTGTGAATTGAAGATGAATGATGTAAATTAGTGTGCTTTAATGATGCAGTGATACTCAGTGGATGGCAAGGGAATAGCTGCAAATATCTGAAGTAGAGATGACTAGAATTGCAATGCTGAGAAATGAATGCAATACATATCAATCCAGCTCTTCTCATCAGAACTCAGTTACTTCTCTAGCTGACAGAAAGGCATCTGAATGGGACACAAGATCTGGTGGATTCCCTTTGTGGACATAAAGGGCTGGATTTTTTGCCGCCACAAGATCTGTTCCAGAGAGGAAGCCTGGCTGTAGCTTCCAAATTCTCAAGCTGCCTGGCCTTGAATGAAAGTTAGAAAAGACTAACAGCTTTTTCCTGGAACAACCAGATCGTGGTTATTAAAGAACATTCTTCAATTGTTGATTAGTGTGGCACAGTGTCCCTCTCTTGTGTCACTGAACAAATCACACTGTCTCTTTCCCTGTTTTCTCTAACACAACATCTGTTATGCCAAGGTGTTTGTTATCTGGCAATTGATATCTCAACAGCCTGTGTGGCTTTGAGCCCACTATGGATGCTTCCATTTGTGAGCTGGCAGCAGGTGTTTTGAGAGTTTTGCTGCTAGTCAGGTTGCTTGCCAACAGGGATATTCACTTTTGTCCATAGCTGTGATGGACAATCTCTGTTTGGCTGCTTATTCTTGTTCGAATTTGTGTTCTTTGAAGGCACTAACAGACCAAAAGAAGTGAGATTTCTGAGGCACAAGAGAGTTGAGAGAGTTTCAGCTTAAAGTAGCCCACAGCTCATGTGTAGACTGAGAGACTATTTAGAGGAACAGAGAACAGAAATCTGGGACTCTAAAATGATGGGTCTAAATTCTGCAAATCCAGAAAGGATTGATTTGGTTTTGTTGCAACTCAGTAATATTCTGTGTTGTCTGAAACCAGTCCCAGGAGCAATAATGTACTTGCAAGGACACCGTGGGCAGGAGTCTTCTTAGCTATAACAGAAAGATATTACCATAGCCATGTGAAGCCAAAGGTTCATTTTTCTGCATATCTTGTCTCTTACCTGTAAGCCTCCTACCTCAGAGGTGAGAAGTTGCAGAAAAAATGAAAGACTGTATCAAAAGCATTTGAAAAAACTAAGGATTTTTCCATCATATCATCTTTGTCCATATTTTTATTGACTATTGGTAAAAGATTTCCAATGAAAAACTTCCCTTTTCAAAAAAAACCCTAGTGACTTCCTCACAAAGAAAACCAACCAATCAAACAAAAAAAACACAAGTTGACTCTTGCCAGTTAAATGATATGTACAATGTGTCCATTAATTCCATTCTTTATTGCAGTTTCTACTAATTTGCTCTATATAGCTATTAGGTTTTATAGACCTGTTGATTCCTCATAACTGCTCTGGAAACATTTTTTTAAAAATAGATGTCTTAATGTCACCCCTAAGTCCTCAGGTATTGGTCCAATTTAACTAAGAGGGCATACACCGTGATTAGTAACTCAGTTATTTCATCCTTGACTTCCTTTGGATCTCATGAGTGAATATGCTCTGGTCTTGGTGATATGTTACTGTTCATTTTTTCAGTCACATCCAGCATCCTTTCAGCATCACTTCAGTTTCTGGCAAGTTCCCCATAAAGAATGATTTTTCAATAGGAATATCCCTCATTTTTCTGCAGTGAACACTGATGCAGCAGAAGTCCCCACCACCTCCGGAGCTGCTCTGTGTTCTCTGAGCATGTCTTCCATATCCTGATCACCAGTGAACCCTACAAATTTCTGGCAGGTCTTTTATTTCTGATGAGTATTAACGAATACTTATCAATAGTTTTTATTACTTTTGCTAGTTGCTCTTCAGTGTCCTTGTTGCTGTTTCTTCTTTTATTTCTAGACATATAAAGGGTATATATATCTACCTATTTACATTCTTTCCTACCCAGTCATTTCCAAGTTTCTCTGTTTTAAAAACTACTCTTTTAGTCTAGGTTCTATTAAAACCTAGTTTATTTGAGTTTTGAATCATTTCAGTCTTTCAGCGATTGCTACAGGAGATCCAGGCAAAGCCTTCTTGGAGCACTGGCCAATTTAAGTTCCCTTCGTAATTCTCTTCTTGCTCTACACCTATTAAAGAGTCTGATTTGAGTTCTCACTTCTCCCAAGAAGTCATCAGCAGCCCAACATCCTCACAGACCAGAAGGAAAAGAATGTGTTTCTGAGGTGCTTCAGGAATATGTTTAACTTCAGAACTTTCCAGGTAATAGAGAATGCTTCCAGAACAACTTTGGTAAAACAGTTTATGCTTAGTTGACCATTAACATTTTTTTTCAAATTTGCAAATATTTATTTGATGCTCTTGAGTACCTGTTGTTTTTCAGATACTGTACGCTTCTTGCCATTGATTCTTCCACCCACCAGCATAAATCTCAAGACAAAACATCTGTTACTAAGTTCTCTGTGTGAGAGTCTGGATTTTCATTTGAAGAAATTAAACAGGAAATTAGACTCTACTGTCCAAGTTTGCTCTTGGTATCTGTGAAGCATTTAAAAAGCTTCAAGGTCTCACTGCTGTAAATGAAGACACCAAAGCTACTTCACATCTGGGAGACTGAAAGCTTGCTTCATGAAAGATGAAAATACTGAAAAGCTGAATTAGAGTACATTATTAACAAGGGACAAGTTCTGAGGTCAGGGGCTCTAATCTTCCAAAAGGGAATCTCCCTCTGTGAGAAAAAGCCTGAAAATCATGTGGCTTATCACTATTCTGCAGTGACCTCTCATGATGGCTGTCCTGTGAAACTATTATGACGTGGATGTTTGTAAATGTGTGAGCTCAAATGAGACGACATTTTTTAAACAGTTGTTGGAAACAAAATTAAGCATGAGTCTCAAAATTTTCATGTCCAAATGTAGCATTCATTTGAAATTATTTGGTTTCCTTTCAGTCATTTATTTGTACAGATGCAAGCCAGCCTCACTTATCCTATATTTGCAGACATGAATTAATTATTTTGTCCAACAGCCTTAAAAAGGGAATAGTGTGAGAAATTTTATGTTTCTAAATACTTGGAAGCTGCTACTATAGGGAGTTGATAATTACCAAAGTGACAAGAGAGAATCAAGTCTTAAAATTGGAATAGACATCATATTTCCTTGAATTGTAGGGTTTGCTGTAGAAGTTTAATCATTCTTCATGTGATAAGGTTATCAGGAGAAAGTATTATAGCTGTACAACAAATCATATGGTAGGAATAGAGACCAATTTTGAAAGAGTGGCTTTTTTACTGAAGAGCAGGAAAGGCACAATCTCGAAGGCACAATCTGTGTTAGTACAAATCATATTAGGGAAATGTGGAGATTATCTAGGGATTAAATTTATGTGGCAGCACTAGGAAAAAGAAGTGTAGAAAGACAGACATGGAAGATAGATTCTGAGTCACTGAGTCCTAGAACCTCAACCAATTGCACCATAAGATCTCATCATAAACATATCAATAACCCCACTGAGCAAGTGTGCTTTATTTGGTCTTGACTCCTTCTGAAAGGCTATTCAATACTCTGTTATAAACAATATTTGACATTTTAAATTCTCCAAATTTCCAGCCAAATGTAATTAGCATCCAGTTTAAACCAACCTGGTTTTGTGCTGTCTTTGTCCTCTGCACAGATAACTCCTTTCCATCCTCAGTGATATATTTATATATGGCAGATGTGCCCAGCCTAGGCTGACCTCTACAGTCTCTTCTGGTCATACTGGTTACGCCACAGGTCTCATCATTCCATTCCCTCTGCACCTCCCACAGCTCCATTGCCTTTCTGTGTGACCACGTGCAACTGAGTGGCTGGGACTGTGGGAACACTGCAAATGAACAAAATCTTCCAGTGCTTACTCATGGATTGTTTTTCTGAGCAACTGTGTTTCACTGGCAACAGCAACCAGTTACAGATCTGCCATTACACTGTGGTCTGGTCCTTCTCTTCAGTCATTTACTGCAAATGAGCTCCTGACATTGTTCATTTGAGGACTCAGATTTTAAAATTGGCATGCCATGTAGTTTTTTCTATCTCATTTCACCTCGTATTAATCTGTTCACTTTCTCATGTCTTATTTTCTTTTATGGAAATCTTACCTTATGAAATCTTGACCATTTGCAACATGAGGTGTTTCCTCAACACCTTCCTACTTTTTGTGCCAAGATCATTACCGAAAATGTTACACAATGTTAATCTGGAAAAAAAATACCCCAACAGTAAACTTCCATCTAACTGGATACTTTCTCTTTCTGCTGCTTCTGTTGCCATCTCCTTTCTAAACAAATTCTTACTCAGATTACAGTTCCTGCACTTTATTTCCTGGATTTTTCACTTAAATAAGTTCCTATGTGACATTGCTTTGTTGATATCTAGATAGATGGTTTGATTCCCCTCTCAGTTTTCTAGAAAATCAATTATCATGTTAAAAATAGTTATCTATTTTTTTCTGATAGCATCTATCTTTAGTAAATCCCTTTTACATCTTTCCCATTTACCATGATATTTAAAATAGAAAATTCGTTTCAGGAAAGAATTATCTTTAAAAAGGGAGGTGAAAAGTTCTGTATTCTTACAGAGCAAGACAAAACCGGTGAGCAAAAATGGTGATGTAGACTAGGGAGAAACATGTATGCAACACTTCAGTGTCTCATCTCTTAATGTTTATGCAACACTTTGGTTTGGTGTTGGTTTTGAGCCAATTTAGGCAGAAATTTCAAGGAAGGACAAACTTGTTCAGTTAATGATGAATATACAGAAGAAGGGGAGATCCACTCCACAAATGTTACAGAAGGAAATTGCCTGTTGCTAAAGCTCCTCTTGTCATGGGTATAGAGATTTGAAAAGCACATCCTTCTCTGTGACAGGAACAAATATACATCCCCAAATCTCCTGAAGAATAGAAAGAAATGACATCTGATCTAGGGGGACACATTGTATACTCCTCAATGAAATGCATTTTGAAAAGGATGAGTATAAATGTTTAAATAAAAAGGGGCAAGCATATAGAGTGTCTGGTATGTTAAAGCAAGACTCTTGGTTTCAATTCCTAAGTTCTACAGCAATACAAATTATAATTCTCATCATTAATAATAATAGTAATAATAATAGTACCATAAACATGTCTATAGCAAAGCACAAAATTAAAGATAAAATTAATCTTTGTCTCATAATAAGCTGCAACATTAAGTGGAGAATATGGAAAATGCCTCAAAGACTCAGTAAATGCCTACAAGGAATGTATCTTAGGTGATCTTTATTTGAGAAGCCAATATTTCTTTAAAGAAATAAAGCCAAGTCATTTGTAGGAGTAATAAGCTAGAGGTGAAGTATTTTTGAATTCTGTGCCAGTGGAGGTAGTTTTTCATGGTAGGGAGAACAAGGGCTGCCTACTCTCATCAGTGTCAGCTATAGAACAGTCTTTATGCACTGTTCTAAGTCAGACCTGAGGCATATCTTTACATGCTTCTTATGCATACCCACTTACAGATGTCAGCAGCTTCCACCCCAGAGAAATTTTTTTTTTTTTCTGCTGCAATGTGAATACAGTTCTGTCCCTATATCTATGAGCTGCTTTTGGTTTACTTATTTTATTTTATTTTATTTT
>NW_008616635.1:0-2904 GCF_000691845.1 Merops nubicus
GAGAGCGGCCGTTCAGCCGCCGTGGTCGCCACGCTGCGGGCACGGGGGACAGCTTCGTTGTGAGCCGGGAGCTAGCGGAGCTCCCATGGTAGCGTCTGAGCGGCCTAGGAAGAACACGTTCTTCTGTGAGGAGGCTGTTGGCAGTGGGAATTAGGAAGTCTTGTCTGAGGAAAAAGGAACTTTTAATAGACAGCTGGGAGCTAGTAAAGCAACTGCAGCCTGGGAGATGCTGTCAGTGGGGAAAATGCAGAGTAAAAGCTGTGGGTGAACCCTGTCTTTGCAGATTGCAGTGGTGAGGAGAAGCTGTAATGCACAGATGCTGAATTTCTTCACCACTTTTTGTTCCAGGGAGTTTCAGAGTGATTTCTAAATATACAAATAGAGAGTATCCACCAAGTTACTAC
This sequence comes from Merops nubicus, assembly GCF_000691845.1. Taxonomy (NCBI): domain Eukaryota; kingdom Metazoa; phylum Chordata; class Aves; order Coraciiformes; family Meropidae; genus Merops; species Merops nubicus. Next base: position 405 of record NW_008616635.1, read on the forward strand.
AACGATGAGAGAGGTTTTCTGTAGTTGATTAACAATGCAAATTGCACAATAACTAATGTAACCTAGTGAAAAGTAGTACTGTCTTCTGTTGCTGGCATTTAGGAATGTAAAATATTAAAGTGATGCAAGAATAACCTATTTAACAGTTTGGGGGGGGGGGGGGGGGGCCTGTCTTCACAGATCTGTGAGTCAAGTGTGTGTGGGAAAATCACTTGTGTTCAGAAGTAACATCCCTTATCCTACTGATACCGTCGCTGTGCCTGGTGGACATGATCTGCTGTTCTGTGTGCAGCTGGATGACTGTAAGGAGCCTTTCTTTCCATGCATTTAATTCATAGTTTGCCTCTGCTTAGGGAATCTTTTTTAAAACTTAATGTATTATGGTTGTTACTAATTATTTGGGATACTGTAGTTCCAGAGAGACCAGAGTGAATCACGATCCAGTCACCAAAGATAAAAAGATTGTTGCACTCAGTTTAAGGGTGGGGTTTCTGGCTAAACCCAAATCAGTCTTTATCAATTGCTTCTTTATCTGAGATACCTTACTATGCTACACAGAGCAAACAAAGTAAGATATTTAAAATATAGACCCGTATTATACTTTTCAGGAACTGACTTCTTATCATATCCTGGATTCTTTATTTCATATGCTTATTTTCATACTTTCTTCTCTGCTGGCAATGATTTTTCTCTAGTAATCATATACCCTCATTAGGGTATCCCATTAATATGTTTTTTTCTCTTTCTCCTTTCCACACTGTACTTTGACTGATTTGATGTCTGACTCTCTAGCATTCATTGCAATTCACCAGGGTCTCATATTTGGACACTTAACATTTTCTCAAAATTTTGAGCCTTTTGTCTGGGAATTTTGACCCACATCCCATCTACTTCTGACCTAAATCACAGAGCATCTTAGGTTATGAGGGGCTCAGGAGGTAAACGGGTCCAACAACTAGACAAAACAGGGTTTTCTTCCTATTGTCTGTTCCTGCTTTCAGCTCTTCAGAGATGTTGCCTGAATGCTTTGCATACGGGAAGGAGCAAAAAACCAACGAGAGTGTCATAGCACATAGCATGATAGGTAGTATTGCTAGAGCTTCACCCATGCCCATTTTCAGTAGGTGTCAAAGTAAAGATAAATTTTAACCACAGATGAAATTGCCATTCAGGCTCCTGGGTGTTTCAGCTCATGACCAGCTACATTATATCCTTTTCCCAACACCACCCATAGTATCATAAAAATAGGATTAGAAGGATTCTGAATTTATAAACTCATCCAAAGGAAGGATCATCTACGTCTAAGTTGATGGTACCAGATTTTTCTGGCCACTTAATATTTGGGCCCCATATTTGACACATGATTACCCTGACTGAATAAGCCCTAGGCATTTGATTGCATGTGTGCATGAGGTGTAGCATGCTTGGGGACCACAGAATTCTTAGTTCATTTAGCCTTCTCTTTTTCCGTGCTGGTTGTTGGAGGAACATCTGGAAAAGACTTTAACTGGGATGACCTGAAGGGTGATAACGTTTTCTGTTGGAAGCAGCCTTTTTGCTTTTGGCCTTCCACAAGAAAATACAGAAACACGTATGTTCTCATCAACTGCTTGTGAAAGAAGTCTTTCCAGGATGAATGGTGACATGAGCTACCACTGCTGGAAGTATGGTCAATCCCGTTCCAGAGGACCTCCTGGAAAAGGGCAAATGGGAACAAGTTCTAAACCTACTGAATTATCACAGCCAGTAACAAAGAGACTGTGATACAAGAGCTGACTTGACTGAAACCGTTGCTAGCAGATAGCAGTGTTCAAGTTTTTACTAATAATCCTTTATGATAATTCTAAAGGTGCAGATTTTTTTCTTCCTCTGCTTGTCACTAATGGCTCTTTCCATGACTGTCCTAGTGCTTTCTTGCCTGCAGTACTCTGTTTCAGCACCTGTCTTTCCCGAAGTGTAAAACGTCCTTTGCTTCACCCAGTCATCTTTGTTGCCTATTTTTCTGGCTATTTGCCATCCTTCAGTTGCTTTATTTTTCCATGTTTTCGTACTGTTGTTCTCCATCTGATAACATTTCTCTAACCTTGACAGCTCATCACATCCAGTCTTCTCTTTCTTTTGTGCCCTCTGTGGCCCTTTTTTTCCTTTTGCACTTTTTTCCCAGTTTTCACCGCCTTGTGCTAAGGGTGCAGTTTCTCATATGTCCTAAACTAATTTTAGGCTGTATTGATACTAAACGGAGCAGTGTGACTGCTCATCACACCCCTAACAGTTCCTTCTGTCTAATGATCATGTAGCTGCCTCAGTCAGGCAGTCTTGCTGATCCATCTGACAACTGATTCATTAGGAGGAAGAGATGAGGTCTTGGGGACAGTTGGAAATAACTTGGTGTTTTCAAAATACTTTTATAAGCGTTCTTGTTTCACACACTCGCTCCTCAAGATAATTTTGTCTTTAGTCTGCAGATGTTAGGAGAATCATAGAATCATTTAGTTTGGAA
>NW_008616636.1:0-19538 GCF_000691845.1 Merops nubicus
TGTCATCTGTTCCGCTTCATTGCGGGCATTGCTTCGTGCCGAAGGTGCAGGGCCCGCCCTGGGTCAGGCGGAGGCATCGCCCCTCACCTCCTCTTTCCAGGGGGCCTCACCCGGGTTCTGCGTGCTGTGCACCTCCTGTCGGTCTGTCCTGCCCTGGAGAAAACGAGTCTCCTTGTTCTTGCGGTGTGTGCGCGGGCAGGGAGGTGGCTTTCCTTCATCTGCCTAGTGCTGCTGCTGAAAGAGTTCCTCCGGGCATCGAGACAGCTCGGTGTCCCTGCACCTCTGATGCCCGACGTGCCTTTTAATACAGGTGTAATTTGTTAAAATAATAAAACTGTTATTTATGGGGGAAAAAAACCACAAAACAATACCCAACAAAAACTAAAGTAGTCTTATTGTAGTTGGTTTAACTGAAGTCTGTAAGACCAAAATGAAATGTCTTCCTATATTTATTCGGTTTTGAAGACAACTTTGGTAATACGGTTTAGTAGCTGCACAGGACTTCAATGTCTGGTTTCCTTACAAGTGATATTCAAGTAGTCATGCCTCATGAATTGAGTGTTACACCATCTGTGTGTGTATTTTCTTGGAAGGTAAGAGATTATTCATTTTTTTTGTGCTAAGAACTCCATACCATTTGACTTTATGCCTCGATGGCCAATTTTTAAGTTAAACTGAGGGACTCTGGAAAATATTGTAGAAAGTGGCACACTGCTCTGTAGAGGAAACAGGTACCAGGGTATGAGTTAGAGCTTCAGTTTTGCGTTTTTTAGTCTGATGTGTTCTGAATCTTGAAATACGATTCAATTTTCGTCCTTCCTCTCTGCCCTTTGAAAGTGGGTCCTTTTTTTGGGAGGTGGTAGTTTTAAGAATGGACTTTGAGTCTGTTTTGTAGCTATTATGCGTAAATAACTTGCTTGTGACTACAGGACTGAAAATTTTACATACTCTTTAAAGTGGGGTATTACTTGATCAGAGAGAAGTGCAGGTATGTGAAGGTTTTGGTTTGGTACATTCAGAGCATTTGCAACTATATACACATACAAATGACCTTGAAACTGCTAGGGAATTTCACTTTGCTTGCTAAAATCTGACAAAACACACTTTAATGCCTCTGTCAGATGTCTTATGGTTGTGCCTGAACTGATGTTTCCACTCAGCAAGTGCAGGATTAGTGGTTGATGCTGTCTGTATTTGTTAGACATTTTTTATTACTGTATTCTTTGCAATGGATACTTCTCCAAAATATTAATATTTGCATAAATCTTGCTATTACTGGCTTAATCATAGTACTAGAGTGTTTCTGCATGCAAATTTCTTCTTACTTTCCCGTTCTGTGATTCTATATTTTCATTCTTCTCCTTGAGTTCATTTTAAATGCTGTTTTTCAGTTAGGTCCTTTTATCAGTGTGATTTTTGTTGCCATTGATTTTATTGCCTCATCAGAAATTAACTGCTACCATACCACACTTCAGATTGAGCTGGGTGACCCAGGTGTAGTGAGTTGAAGCTGTTCTAAATGGCTGCTAGATCTGGAGTATCACGAAAAGATAACCAAGCAAGACAAAAAAAGGCTTTCAGATTATTTCCCAGGTTTATACATAACAGTATTCAAACCGTAGTGAAACCAGGCCAAATTCTATTAAAGCCTCTATATTAATGCTAAGATAGGTGGGGGGGGCAGGCCGGCTGCAACCAAAGCTAAGCTTGCTTTATATGGGGACTAAGTAGGAAATAGATGACATGTGATCTTGTGTTCTAAAAGCCCACAGAATACTTCAGCTTTCCTATGTTGCTTCAGATAAGTCAATGCCATTGCAGAGGTGGACTTTTCAGGTAAAAATAGGACAAGGATGGAAGTGCGAGCTCCTTCCTAGTAACAGTGATGTTGAAATGCGAATTTTATGGGTAAAACTCTTGCTATCTTACAATGTCATGGCCTTTGATTATATTTGTTGCCACTGATGTTCTTCGTGCCAGTAAATCTGATAGTTAGCTAATGGGTAAACTCAATTTGTGATGAATGTATATTTCAATCTTGCTTTAAAGCCATCTTGACTTTTGCTGTAATGCTTTTCTAAGAGATGCTAGTTCCTATGAAGGGCAGTGAATGTTACCAACTGTTGCCAAGACTTTAAAAGTGAGAGAATGTTGCTGTTGTGCACAGAGCTTTCTTCTGACAGCTCAAAAATCAATGGAAAAATCAAAGTACCATCCAGCAGGATTTGCTGATGGCACTTTGGTTTTTGACATCTGTAGTTCCAGTTGTGAAGGAAACCACTACATGGTTTTTGATCTGTTGCTGTGTAAGTCTACCAAATTTAGAATTCATAGTTTTTTAACTACTGCAAATCAAGGGGTTCTGTCACGTAATATTTGTTGATATTTAAAAACTCAGCTTGAGCTTGTGGTGGTAAAGTAACAGGCAGGCTCCTTAATTGATTTCACTGAAGCTCAGAGGAACTGCCACTTCTGAGCAAACTGCCCCGTAGGCATTGCTGTTCATTTGCAAGGACTTCTAGCATCTTATATTTTGTCACTGAGCAGGTAAATATCATGCTAAATTTGACAAACTGGTTAGAGAACAGCTAATTGTTGGTCTTCCCTGTATTTGGAAGTATTTGTGTTTTGCAGAGACTTTTTAGCATAAAGCTCTGCAGAAAATTCCTTTTGGAAAGATGACCTCAATGAAACCCTTGGCTGTAGTAGTCAGTGTTTTGGTAGGGAGCACAGTTTTTCAGCTTTAAAATTTTAAGTGAAATAGTTACTTTTCCTAAGATTGCTGCCATAAGCTGTTTGTATGCTTTCTCAGAAAATTCCTTAAAAATTCTAAACCTACATTGAGGTTTTTTTTTTAATAGCTTACAGTCTAAGTCTGACTTTGCTGCTAAAATATCTGGAATTTTAGGAGCATATAATGACAACAACTGTAATGGGGAGGTCTTACTTGCGTACGTATGAAAAATGCAAATTCAGAACAAGCTGTAGCTTTCCAGATGGAGCTTAAACTAGTGTCACACTGCTTTCTGTGCTGTTTGAGCCACTGTTCCTCGTGTTGCTCTAGTACTTAAGCAACAGGGGTTTTCATTTGTTTTGACAGTCATAGTAAGCCAGGACATAATGGATTTGCAAAAAGCTATCATTTTCTAATAGGAAGTAGGTATAAGTGTTATGTGATTAAATGTCTTGGCAATGCTTTGCTACTGTGAGGGCACCAGACTAGGATCAGAATGAGAATGATTCTAGGCAGTCCTAGGGTTCATCTTGATAAAATGCTTGTGGTACTGGTTGTTCATTCCTTCATGTGATGCTGACATTGCTGGTGACTCAAATGGTGCTGCTGCTGGTCACAAACTGCACAAGCAGATGAGATGTTCAGACTAGATGAGGTTGTAAGGTGCTGCAAGAATAAGTACTCAGGTTTACTGTGTTTAGCAAAAAACCAGACATATCCTAGTAAACCTGCAATGTTTGACCCAGTGACTCAGAAGCTAGAAAAGGTATAGTGCTGAGGATGCTGTAGGATGGTCCTAAGGACTTGATGCTTTCTCACATGTTCAACTGAGCATAGAGTAGATTTTTAAAAAAATTTGTATGATGGACAGATGATGAATTGCTAGAATGTAATAAAAATTGTGGATGTGTGGTTTCTTGAATACTTAATACATAAATACTGGTAAAACAGAGAAAACTTATATATTGAAATGCTTTGTAAATGTTTACACAGAGGTAGGAAGGGCTTTTCAAGGTGTCCTGGAATACCGACTGTGAAGTGTTGAGCAGTCTTTCTGTGAGTCTGTGCTAGCTGCATTTGCTTTCAGGCTCCTCAGGGTGAGTTTGTTTAACTAAGTACTTACTTAGATTTAACTGAATAAGCTTTATGTATTTTTGTGAAATGAAACTTCCGTTGCATAATTGCTGGAATACTCATATTTATTTCTGTCATTAGGATTTGAAGTACAGAAGAAATTAGGATTTTTTCAGAATGGAAGAACAGAGTTAATCTGCAGGAAATTCAAATAATTTTTTATAGACAAATTCTGTAGTCGCTTTTTAAGTAGCAAGGAGTGAGAAGGAGATTGAGCTATGGAAAGGGAAGATAGTCTAAATTCAGCTTCTCTAACACTTGTGCCCCTGCTTCTTACTCAACTGAATTCTTTTCTATACTACTCCTATATATTTTTTAGAAGTAGAATTATGGTTGGAAGTGGTGTATGAACTTGGCTTCCATTTGGATTTTCACACTAATGTGTGTTTTTGAGAGTCTTGAGTCTAGAGCTGTCTCTATACTGGATGATTAGCCTCTGTTCAGGGGACTACACTGTTCTGTTTCTGTGTAATGCCATGGGAAGCTTACTGTTAATATACCTTAATGTAGATACAATCAGCTGAGGAGTTCATGGTCATATCTGTTGTAAATAATGGAACTATAATGCTCCTTCAAGAAATGGGAGTTCCCTGGTTTAAGCTTGCTCCAATGGATATGAAAATGGAGAAATTAAATACCTAAACACCAGAAAAAGGGCAGGGCTGCCTGTGTTTCTGCTTGGCCCTTTTTGTTTTGTAAATGTTTGTGGCATGTGATTTTTATTTTTTTTTTTTTTTTACCTTAAGTACCAAGGCAGAGCACCCTTCACTTCTTATCTGTGATTAACTTCAGTACTTTCAAAGTATCTCAGAATGCATTCTTGAAGTTATGGCCTTCTGCCTTATGCTGCGGGAAGGACTGCAACTGGACTCACACAGCCCCTTTGGAAAAGAGTATGCTGAATGGCCCATTAACATCTGATAGCTCATGGAGCTAGTGGGACGCAAATGCACCTCCCTACAGCGATAGCTAGGGCTCCTCAACACTGCTGTAGCAATTGCCCTCTGAGAACAACATGCAGAGCAGGGAGGAGGAGGTCCTTTGGACCGCTGGTCTGGTAAGGGAGGCTATGTGCAGGAAGGAGGGGAGGTATTGTGGCCCTCATGGCAGAGGAGAAGATTGTTAAGGGGGTATTTGGACTTCTGAGTTAGGTTTGAGCGTGCATGTGCATAGCCTTTGCACTGAGATGGGTAACAGATTGCCAGAATGTTTGCATACGTACCTTCACTGTGTTCCCATTTTATGTTTGTAGTGGAGTCCTGGTTTTGATGACATCCATTTTGTTCATGCTTCTGAAATGCTGGAGAAAATCTGCTGTGACCTCTGCTTTTATTCATCCATTAGCATTAAATTTCATATGCATCAAGCCAGTGTGAAGGCAGATTGTGGGATTTATTTACATTTTCTCTATCTACTCTTCGTCTCCAGTCTTGAACCAACAAACATAACTAGCTAAAGGGGTGAACACTAGTCCTTGCATATCACAGTTGATTTAAAAAGGGCTTTTAAATATTTTAAGTTTAAATCTTAACATCCTAGTCACTGTTATAGTTGTAATTAAGGATATTATTTTTATCTCTAGTAACATGCTTAGAAATGTTGCCAGACTGCCTGTTGTGGTTCCATTCTACCCAAATATGCTTTAGAAGCAGTTTTATGTTTCCAAAAGGGGGACAACTAAAGTCGTAACTCTAAAACACCATATGCTTCTTGTAGCAAACTATGCATGTGTTGCATGCATGCAGTAGTGAAGAAATCAGTTGATTAATGCATTTTAACGTTCATTTTGTTGTTCTTACATTTTGAGCTATAACCCAAAATTGTGTTCCTGACATAAAACTGCTATTGTTAGTCTGACCAGAGCACCCATTCTGAAGGGAACTGGAAAATTGCTGACAAAGTGAGCTGCATAAAGTGAGGAAGACTTCAGAAGCTGATTTTGCATTCAGATAGCTAAACTGTGAAACTTGGCATAGCAATAGCACTTGCCTTGGACTGCATCCATGGTTGAGATGTTGGTAGGCAAGATGAGAATTCCAGCCTCATTAACCAACTGAGTAGCTGAATTTTTTTCTGTAACAGTTGAGCAAACTGAAAGAAAATTGAACGGAGTCATGCTTGTCTTTTGGTAAGGCTATTTTTATAAGGAGGGTGGTTCTTGTCATGAAATTCCTCCAAACCAGTGCAGCTGAAGGATGTAAAACCAGCCATCCTGACAGAGACCATGGCTTTATTTTGAATATGACTCTGATGGTCAAGGATCTCTTCTCTGCTGAAATTGTAGCTGGCTGTGGGTTAATTTTTTTGGAAGGTTTCTTGGACAACCAGATGTGTATCAGATGGTACCTACTTCCACATAGAGTGGTATACTTCTGACTACAAAGAAAGGTTTGAGGAATGTAATCTAGTGAAAGGTGTCCCTGCTGATGGCAGGTGTTCTAGGGAACTAGGTAATATATGTCACTTGCAACCCAAACCATTCTATGAATCTATGATAAAGTGCCTTTGAGGGAGACTTTCTGTCCGATTTGAATAACATTAGGAAAAATGTAGATTCTGTTACTAATTCTTGGATTTGATAGTCCAGTTCCTTTTGAAAAAGTAGCTGTTATAAAAGACACTGCAGACTTCTGTGGCAAAACTACAAACTATTTTGGGAATATGGCCTTTTTTGATCTTAATAAATACTGCATGTGTCTAACTAGGTGGAGTAATGATTGCCTGCCTTGAAATATGTTCAGATGTTTTGAAACAAGGTATGTCAATGATCCTGAAGAAATGCTAAGTCAAATTGCCTGCCTTTGGTGTGAAGTACTTAAGAGTGATCAAATGCACCAGGTTTTCTGTTTAAAGAACTGCACAGGAACAGAAAATGAGATTGAAGTTTTTGTAGGAACAGTTTCTTTTTTTTTTTACTTAAATTAGCTGTGTGGTATCAGGCGTAATTTACAGTTCTGCGTATTAGTCTCACATAATCTTGGTAGAGACTGTCAGAGTACTGAAGATCAGAGACCTAGTTTTAGTGGCCATTGCTAGTACTTGCTCAGATATTCTAGTACTGAAAATCAATGGCCATCTAATCATAACTGTCCTGTTTGTTAAATTGGGTTGACTTGCCCTTTTAAAAACTGATTTATATATCTTTTCATTACTTAGTTACCTAAAAAGGCTATGCTGCTTTTATCTGTATACCTCTGAAAAATTTGGCTGTTAGGCTATTAGGAAGAGCTGTAAGCACGTGATTTTAATCATTTTTAGTCCAAATTAAGATAACTGAGTAAATTCCCATCAAATGTAGTAAGGACTTTAATTGACCTACATAAATGGATATGAAATAGTGCACTAGGGTACAGTATGATGAAGGCAACATCTAGTACTGCCTGGGCAGCTTTTAACACTTGAATACAGGTGTTAGGTGTTCATCATGTACAATGTGTGTGGGCCATGAAAGGTTAATTCTCAGTAGAAAAATAGTTGAATAGCATGATTGAATGGGAATGGGAGCATCAGTTTCTAGAAACATAGAAGTATTTAAATTATTGTGGATGTAGCAAAGAGAAGAAGATACCTTTCATATTTGAATGCAGTGTGAATGGTTTGAGCAGTGTCCATGACCCAAACTTGAGAAAATTTATAGAAGTTAATCAGTCTGGGGCATCTGTTAAGGTACACCTGATTCCAGGTAGCCTGTAGTGCTCTTAGAACTCAGCAAGCATTTGGTATAGGTCTTGATTCTTTAGTTTCTAGACATGCTCTTCCTTGTAGTATGTGCAAGTTTTTTTCCTTTCCTAATCTGAGAAAGGTGATGAATGTACTTCTGTGCTTACAACACTACAGTCTTAAGTCAATAACAGCCTTCAGTAGAAAATTTGATGGCATCATCATATTCTTTATTAAACACTTTAAAAAGCTTGCATGAGGGATTTTGGTTTTTGATGGTCTACTCACTACAGAGGTTCTGCCATGCTTTTGACATTAGGAGATTTTTTTCCTAGATGTGATTTTTTTTTTTTGTAGGTCTTTTTGGCCAGGGGAGTTATGCACTGTATCTCCTAACTTGAAGAGTCATTTTCCATGCCTCCTTGAGCCAAAAAAAAAAAAAAATGTCAAACCAGGTTTTTAGCTACTGGGTCAAGAAAAGTGTTCCCTGAGGAGCAGTGGACCACAGGTGGCTCCTCTGCATCATCACCCTTGGCTGAGAGTAAGTCTTTCTTGTCTTCTGCTAGTTGTTCAAAAAAATTGATGCTTTGTGTGTAGCACAAAAATAGATGGGACTAAATAGTGAGAAGCTATTCCCATAGCAGAGGGAGGAGCTCTCTGCCCAGCTCCCCATGTAGAGAGTTCATGAAGTAGGCTGTTTCCTTACTTATTCTTCTGTGGGGATTTCTAAAAGCAGTTTTTCTCCTCCCCTTGCTCTTCCTCCAACTTCAGCAAAACAGGTGTCCCATACATCTTCATCTGAAGCTTGAGGGGTGATTGGAAGTGCCTTGCTTTCAGTCAGCTGGTGTCAGTTCCTGTAGAGGCTGTTTGTTGAAGCCCGTGTCTTGCAGGAGTGGAGGCAGATACAGGCCCCCTGGAACCTGCTCTCGTGGTCTGGGAGGTGCTGCAAAAGTGACAGTCACCAGGAGGAAGCTGACTGAGCTCATCTGGGCTTGAGGAGGCAGGGAGGAGAAAACATCCTACATGGGGTGGCAAGTCTTACTTGTCTAAGGGGATGAGGGGAAAAATTACCTATTTCAGTCTCAGTATCAGGCATTTGAAACTTAGAGCCAAAGTAGCATGGGGAAAATGAGTTTTGTCCAACAGCTTCTCCTTCTGCATGTCAGTGAAGGACTCCATATGATGGTAGGTACCTGGATGAGGTGCTTAACCCCAGGAAAATGCTTCTGTTACTACTTGTAGCAGAACTTCTGTCCTGTCTGAGAAATAGGAGCTTTGTCTGAAGTCTCACAGTTCTCAGAAGTTGCTGTAGTTCTCCACAAGTCCCCAGATTTTGCTAGGAAAGAAGTGACAAAGGGAACTTCAAGTAAGACTTCAAGGAGGGCTCACTCCTTTTTCTCCACCTGGGAACTTCCTGGATGGGTAACGCCGATCCTTTCTGGTCTTGGGTGAGAGCTGGCTGGCTAGCTTTCCCATTGCAGAGCAGTAAGTAGCTCCCTGCCTCAGGTGTCTGAGGCAGGTTTTTGTGGCAGGGTGATCTCTCTGGGAGGAGGTCCAGGCCTGCCCATACCAGGCAGGGCTGGTTCCAGCCAGACCCATAGTGGCATCACTTCTGCAGGACCCAGCCAAGCCTATTGGGGCAGTGTGTGGTGCCTCCGTGAACAACAAAAATCTACTGCGGAAAGTGCAAAATAATGCAATATAGAGAAGAATGTGGGACAAAAAATGTGAAGAAACAGCCCTGCAAGCATGATGGTGGTGGTCAGAGGTGGAGGTGGCATTGCTGACTTGGGGCAGGTGTGATCCTGCAGCCTGGGAAGGAGACAGAGGTGGAGCAGGACTTGCCCTGCATCCCATGGAAAGAAACACACTGGTGCAGATACACATAATGGTAGTCTGTGGAGGACCTTGTGTGGTGGATAGCAGGTGGATGTTTCCTGAAGGAGCTGCTGGCTGTGGAAGACTCTTGCTGGAGCAGGGGAAAAGTATCTGTAAGCCTACATCCTCTGTCACACTAGGGGTGGTGGTGGGGAGGAGGCAGAGGAATTGGGAATGAACTCAAATTGACCCAGGGAAGGTGAGGGGTGGAGTTGAGGGGAGGATGTTTATTTCTGTATTTGTTTTTCATTAGCTAAATCTATTTTAATTGGCAGTACATTACATTGATTTTCATCAAGTTGAGTCCATTTTGCCTGTGACACTAAGTAGTAAGTTCTTGTCTTTTTCTTCACTGATGAGCTTTTTCATCCTGATTTTGCCACCTGTCCTGTTGGAGACTGGGTGAGTGTGTGGCAAGCCCACCACACCAGTCACCAGGTCAGTGGCTTACTGTCAGTGAATCTCTGAGAAATAGGCAGTGTACAGGTGGCCAGACATAGTTGTCTAAGCAGAAACTATACATAGGGGTGTAGATGGCTGTGCTGCCTGTTAAAAGGATTCTGCATTTAGGTATGGCTGGTCTAATGTTTGTGTGCCTGTGAGATGTGACTTCTCCAAACTATCACCTTGTTAAGAAGGAATAACCAGCCTTTAAAGTGGCACAGAGATGTGCATCCAGGGTGTTATTAATGAAAGGCTTTGTATGTTCTTACACACCTCAGGTTGTGCTGGCAGGAAGAGGTGGTTGCTGTGTGTTAAGTATTGAAGGTTTCCAGTCAGGATAGCTGCTAGATGCATTTCTGTATGACTACCTGATGACAAATTTTTGTATTAATCTTTATTGGCATTTGATACAGCCTTTAAATGTGAAACAATTAAAGTTTTACAGATCCCCTCCCAAGAAGGAGACAGAAGTTGGAGGGTTTTTTTAATTTTTAGGTGGAGAATAGTTCCATGGCATATGACTTACTCCATTCTTCCTCTGCTTGCTAAACAAAGAAATCAGCTGTTGATGTTGGTTCTACCACCTGTTGGTGCTCTAGACAACTGTTGTTAATATCTTATGTTCACTGGCATGATTAAAGATACACAGTCATCCTTCCACAGCAGTGACAGACTTTAAATTGACGCTAGGTCTTTGTCTGTTTTGAGCAGTGAAAGAGTTACAGTATTGATCTGAGGTGGTGCACTTGGATGCATAGTAATTGCAACATCAGTTTGCAGGTCAGTCCCCCTTAAGAAGTGTCTGGGTATATATAACTTGCCTACTTGATTTTGTGCTTTTTAGCTGGTGATAAACTGATTGTCAGTCCCAGCTGTTATCCTGTGTCCTGTTTTTCACTATCTGTAATAAGTGACGATCTGAATCTAAGTGTCAGTGCAGAGCCATGATAGCTGTGACTGTAGAGAAGTAGGGGCTGATGGTAGTGGTCAGAGATCGGCATTAGCAAGGTGCAGGGCTATCTGCCTTAGGGACCCACTGTTATGGGAGAGTCCCTGCTCTCAGAAACCTGATTCAGGATGCACTAGAGGGCCTGGAGAGGCTCATACAGCTCCTGGACAACTGTGTGGTGTTTGCTGCTTATCCCTATGGGTAACAGTGGCAGTCAAGGGACAAATGAAGTAAATGAAGTGGATTACAGTGCTCTGGTAATGGAAACAAAGGATGTGGGAGCTCTGGAGGAGGTCTTCTCAATCCTGCAATCAAAGGGTAAAAGTTTTGTTGGAAGCAGACACTATTTAAGTTAGTAAATGGCTTTGTGGCTAGTGTTGTGTACGGTGTTTTGCCTCTTAGGATGGTGTGCCCCTTTGAGAAAAGAGAACTGAGTGAGAGATGAGATGGCTGACAGAGTAAGTCGAGAGCATCTTTGCCAAAGAGTTTGCCAGAACGGGCAAAAGGACTTTAAATTGCGTATGGTGTGTATGCAGTAGTAATAGCTTTCAGTGAGAACTGAGGTTGAGGCTTGAAATGTGGGCAGTGTTAACAGGAATGAGAGCATCCTCAGGATGGATCTGCTAGATACTCTGATCTATCTACTTTCGCCTTTGAAATGCATTTATTGAACAGAGAATTGAGGAATGGCAGGCTTCTCTGGTTTCAGCTCCGGTCAAAAAAAAAAAAGGCGGGGGGCAACATCTTGTATTCCTAGCATGGTTGAAAGATTTTTCGGGGGGGGTGTAGCTTTGACTTCTGTATCTGACCTACAAAAACGTAGAGTTGTTACAGAGGAGGGACAGGCTGGGGTGGGTAGAAGACCTCAAGATCAGATTCTGCTTTATCATCTGCATTCTTTAAGAGGTCAGTTATGGAAGATTTGCTGTAGCTTCTGGTTTCATGTGACATAAGCTTTATGTAGAGAAGATGACAAACCCAAGCTGGAGTAATTTAAACTAGAAATGTTAAGCACAGTATGAAACCACTGGCTGTTCGTATGAGTGTCTTACAAGGTGAAATTCAGTCCTTTGCACTGTTTAATAGTTGTAATACGGCTTTGACACTCTTGCTGTCCTCTCCTTCAGGCTGTAGGGTTTGGGGACATCAATTAGACATGGAGCATTGTTAACAACTATGTAGGCAGGTGCCCCTGTGAGTCCACATTTAATGCATATCAATTAGTTTTTTTCCCCAAGTTTTTTCGTAGATGGTAGTAAAGGCAAACCCAAGGGGCTGTATGAAACTGTATTTTTGAGAGTAAAGTATTTGATTGTTTCTTCCTCTGTGTAAGTTGACCTGTTCAAATAAATTATCTATCTGAACTTGTTTTCCTGGTGGAGATCAGCCTAGAGATAGGCTCCATATTTAGATTAAGTAGTCGTTAGAGCCCTCTTGGAGCTAAACGGATACATCTCTGCGTGACCCACTCTCTTGAGAGCGGTGGCTGTCAAAAGGCTTTTCTGGAAATCCCTAAGGGCAGTTCTGGGCCAAATGAGGATCTTTGACAGCTGGGATGTTCAGTGTGGGGATGTTAGTGATGCTCTTTCTGGATAAGAGGTGAGCTGTAATGAGAGAGTTTCTGGCCAATGCTGACTCCATCTGTGCCAAACACAAGCAACAACTCCGAGTTGAGAATACTGGTTTAGATGGCAAAGGCCATTTTGGGCACAATTCTAGTAGAACATGTCTGAGCCCTGACCAGATCTAGGCTTTTTCACAAGCAGGTCATACAGTGTTGTGTGAGTCAAGGGTAACTAGGTACATGCAGTGCCTGTCTTTGTTAGAATAAAGACACCCGTCTTTGGTGCGGTAAGAGAGATGTGGCTTGAAAGGAAATGGAAAATGTAGAGACATGGCTAAAGAATCAGAAGACTGAAGATGGCTGTAGTGGTCAGAGTAAACCTGTTCGTGCAGTAGCGTAATGCAAGTCTGGTTTATTTTATTGTGACTTAAATATCCTTGTTTTTCTCCCAGGGTAACTTTGGCTTCTTTTTTCAGGAAGTGACTGTGGGATTGTATAGTTAAATGGTAACTTAAACAGGAGAGGCAAAGGGGACTGCCTGCTCTTCTGTGCTTTTATGCAGTAGAGAAACTTCTGTATAACAAATCAAAAATGTAAAAGCTTGAGAATAGTTTTGGTGCCTCACAGCTGAATAAGATAGACAGAATAGATTGTGGTGGGGCTAGCAAAGGTCCAGCTGTGCAATCAAAATGTGGAAGTGATGATGTGGGGAAAAGTGCTGTATCCAAGCTGCTGCATTCTAGTCAGGTGAACAGATATAAAGGAAGCTTGAGAAGCCTGGAAATAGACTGGTCTTGTAGAGAGGGAGAGAACCTCTAGAATGATAGATGGCAGATGAAACTCTTGGATGTCCTTATTTAATGCGTGTTCTATGCCTAGATTTTCACAAGCTTTACCACAACAGCTACTCTCATATCTAGGTGAGTCCTTCAAACTTACCCTTTCTAAGTGGTGTCAAGAGCAAATCATATAAAGGGAATGCTTGGTTGCAGTCTTAACAATTTTTGTCAATCTTTTCAGTTCATTGAATTGTAGCAACCTTTCAAGTTAAGTAACTTTTCTTCAAGGTCAGGTTCTAGAGTGAGCCAAGGTGATACTTTACTAGTTTATTAAGGAGGGTGGTACTTTAAATATTGTTTATGGTGAGTGGCTAGCAATCTCTGACTTCCTCTAAAAGCACACTACACAGCAGTTATCTGCGGTATATTTTTGTTTAATGGCTTTGCTGTTTCTTGATTAGGAAGTACTTATGACTTACTGTGCTGTGTGGGTGTAGCCAGAGCACAGTCTCTTGCTGTCTTATCAACATTTTCCTGCCTTTTTTTTGGCATTATGAAACTAATCTCGCTTAAGCCAAATGCAGCAACCCTTAAAACCTGCAGTACTAGTGCTATGTGTCAGTAAAACATCCTTGGAAACAGTGCAAGAACACAGACCTGTACTTGTTTTATGGGGTGGAGGAAGGAAAAAAGAGATGTTTGGGTAGGGAAACCATTATGTTAATGTACAGACTGTAAGTGACCTGGGATTGACATACTTTCCACTCTTCATGAGAAGCAGTGTACTCATCTAAGAAGTTGTTCACCTTCCATGTGATGTTGTCTGATTTGGAGAAAGTGAGTGGAACCTGTGAGAACTTCAGGTAGCTGTGTTCATTGTGGGGCCTCCTGCCAGTAAGCCAACAACACATACTGCAGTCGTGTACTTTTCAGTCCAGTAGCTATAAGCTACTGTTGCTTATGTTAAAGTATCAGCTGTCATCTTTTTCTCATGTAAATCATATGCTGAATTTATGTAAGGTGAGTCAAGAAGTGAAGTGTGCAGCTGTGCTAGAGTTCTCCCTTGCCTGATGCTCTCATGTGGAGTTCATGGAATCAGAAGTGGCCACTTGTGAGTAGCTGTGGCTGGTTCTGATGCATGCTGTTTCTGCTAGCAGTGTTCTCCCTCAGCATGAGCCAAGACACTGATCAGGCTGAGAAAGCCAGGGCTGCTGGTTACACAGCACTAGGACTGTTTATTGATTTAGTACTACTCTGCTCTTAATGCCCCCTTGTGTACCATGCATATGGCATGTCAGAATCCTGTTCTGCATGAAAAAAAGTGTAGTGAATAACCACCAGAGTTCAAAATCATGTTAGCTTTGTTCAACGTCAGTTAATTGTTTCTAGTTACAATTCTACTAGAGGCAGACTCCTGTGTTTTGTGGTAGTTACTTGGTGAAAGTCAGGTTGACTGGTGATGTTAAGCTAGAATTGATTAGAAGATGGCTAATTTGAGTCATATTACTGAAGAGCTGTCCAGTCATTTTGTCCTTGAGTATTTTGAAACAATGTCTTGAAATTTCTCGTTGTGCCATCCAATAGCATGGAGGGTGGTGCCTAGGAAGTAAAACCACTGTCACCAGTTAAGTTGGAGGTGATGGTTGGACACTACAGCACTGCACTGATGGTTGTAAGAGAAGAACATAGGTGTACTCAATCTAAAAAGTGCTCCAGACAAGAAAAGGTTAAGCAGATGGGGAGGTAGAATTATTTCACTATAACACAGCTGTAGAACTTCATGTTTTCAGGCAGTATCAGTGGCAGTTCTGCTTGGTGAAGAATTCCATAGGCAAAATTTAACATGTGAGGGGAAAAAAAAATCCAAAAAGCCAGAACAGTGATGATGAACTTGCACAATGGTTCAAGCAACAGTTACTGTTAAAGGCAATTTCCTTCTGCTTCAGTTCATTCCCAAATTGCTTTTTTTCATTTCTTTTTATAGCTTGCATGCAACTGTTCCTTAACATTGAAGAATTCAGTTCTGAAGCCTCTGTAAAGGCATGACACATCGTGTCTGTCTCTAGTTAAGGATGCTGCCACAAACAGCCTTGAGGAGGTAGACTCTGCAGTAGAAATGTCAGAAAAGAATTGTGGAGATACGAGTCCTGATTTCTTGGATTGGTGTGTCTTTATGGAAAACAAACAAATTGAAGCATAAAACTGTTTCTTGAGCTTGCTTGTTAAGCCTGTTAATTCACCGAGTACATTGACTTCATAAGGGTAGTGTTGGCAGGGCTGTTTCGGAGGAAACATTGCATTGCCACAGGTCTCTTACTTTCCTTTGTATGCTGATAACGGTGGCAGGACTAAATTTATCAATTTACCATAATGTATTCATGTATCTGGAAGTACATTTGAATCTTAATGAAATATAATATAAATTCTCTACTCACCATTACAGGCAAAATAATTAGATGACTGCATGATGGATCCATGAATTCCCACCACTTACAGATGGTGGAACCTTCTCAGTAACTTTTTTCCAGTTGTGGGAAAGCAGAAGAACACAGACTTAATTCTGCTGGTGTTCAATGCTGTATTAATGACTAGAATTGGTGTTAGTGGTTAACAGCCTTCTACTGGACAGTTCAGCCTTTTTTAGTCCATTAAGTACTGTCAAAGGAACTTCAGTTACATTAATGACTGAAATTCAGAATTGCAGAGGTTCACAGGCACCTCAGGAGATTTTTCTAGTTCAAATCTAGGTTTAAAACAGAGTCAACCTAGAGCAGCCTGCCCACGACAAAGTCCATTTTAGCTTTGGATGTCTCTGGCTCTCACCAGAAAGAGTCTGTATCCTCACTGGGTGAGCTGTTGCGTGCTTGTCCATGCTCACTGTGGGAATAAGCTTTTGTGTATTGAAACTTCAGTGTGTTGCCCTGGTGCTTCTGAACAGAGTCTCAGTCTTCTTCACTTACCTCTATTTGGTATCTATACTTTTCTTACCAGGGAAGACCAAGGTGAAGAAAACAGACTATCTTAGCCTCTTTCATGTCTATTGTCACCAGGTTCCCTGCCCCATTCAGCATCAAGTCCACATTTGCTGTGGTCTTCCTTCTGCCTTTCTTTTCCCAAATGTCTTAGGTTGACCTAAGTCACTAGCAATGCTGACAAGTTGAATTAATTTCCAGTTTTAAGATATACATTGTGCAGTGAGCTAACTTGCTAGCAGGTTTAAAACAATGCTCAGATTGCTTTTTCTTCCCTTTATATTAAGTTACACATGCTTGATTTTTAAAAACTTATTTGCACTGGCTATTTTTAGTTCTGCTTTTTACAATTCTTGCCATCAACAAAAAACCCTATGAAGTAAAGATTTGCAAATAATCCTTAGTCGTAATCTGCATGCAGGACTGCTTGGATTCTAGTGGAACCTGAAATTGTAGTAGGTGCTTCTTGGTTAGAAAGACGGTTGTTTCTTTTGTTAAGTTTGTATTTTAGCTGAGAGCCAACAGAGGAAGGACATTTGTAATGCTGCTTGAAAATCTCATTTGCGTGCTGGCATTTACTTTTTCTGTCTGTGGTGTTATTTCTTGTGTTTTTTGCATCAAAGCTGAACAGTAAACTGATGTAGCAACAAAAATCATATATCGTTAGAAGTAAAAATCTTATTGTTACAGAAATAGCTGTGTATCTTTGAGCCAGTTCTCTAGCATCATTCTCCTGTTTTTGAAAAACTCAAGCATTTCCTCATCTTTATCACTACTAAGTAAGGGACAAAAATACTAATAATGGAACTGTAAATAAACTATCCTAAGTCTTTGAGCTCAGCAAGAAGGTTTTGTAGTGCTTGTCAAAACAGAGCCCTTTTACAGAAATTATATTGATAAGTTTAGACATTGACAAGATCCATGGGAGAAAATGTGACAGCATACTGAAGGCATGATGGTTAGAATTATCTCTTTGTATTTCTGGGAAAACTTCATAGAAAATACTGTAGATTCTGAACCGATTTTCTGTGTGAGAGAAGAGTTAACTCTTCAGTTGTGTCCTTAGTGGACTAAAGATAGAACTAGAGCTACTGTTTGTGTGGTTTGAGGAAGGCTGAAGTACCTTGGACAGAAACTCTTGTGTTGGCTGACTTGGGATGATGGCCAGCTTGGCTTTTGTGGCACAAATAGGAACTCCTTTGCTTTAACAGACTTTGACTCAAATTGTTTCTTTTGAGTAGAAGAAACAGCAGATGTCTGGCATCTATTTGTGTAGTAAAGAGGGTGATAAAAAGGTATAAGACAGGCTGCACCAGTGCAGAGTAGTCTGAGTAAGTCTGAGACCTATAGCTTCAGAGCAGTAACTGCAGTTGGCAGGTTCATTAAGTTCCCTGGCTTATCAGAATGAAACAGGCTTAGTGAGCGCATCCAGGCTTGAATGGCTCTTTCTCTTAAGACTTAAACTCACAGGAGAACTGGCCATCTGTTTTAGGTTGTGTATAACTGTCAGTGTTTAACTTAATTTTATGCCAAAACTTCTTGTGCTGTGTACCAGTTCAGCTGAGCTGGTGCAAAGAATAGAAAACAGAAAAGCACTCTTGCAGTCTGTACAAAAATGAAGTGCTTTATGAGCTAAGGAAAAGTTACTATTTTGTGCCTTTAACACTTGAAGTAAGCTTGAATCATTCATTATGTGAGATTTCCTGGTTGTGAGACAGTGTTACCCCTGTACGACAGATTGTGCTGAGGAGGAAGGTAAGAGTTTAACTCACTGAGTTGATGGATTGAAAGAAATTGAGCATAAACAAATTTGAATGGTAGTGGAACATTTGATGCATGAAAATTACTCTAAAACCTGATTTAATAAAAGGTATTGAGTAGGGTGGCAATTTGGGAAAAGTGAGGTTGATGCAGCATGTTGACACAGCCTGGCTTAATTTCCTTTTTTTTTTTGAGGTCAAGTTTCTCTTCAGAGGCCAGGTGGTATGGTGAACAGTGTGCTGTGTAAATATCTGATGTGTCAAAACTTGATTATGAATGCACAAAATTTCTGAAGAGAAGCAGATTCTTAAAATAAATATTTCCAAAGCTAGAATAAAGACGGGGCTGGACTTGCTTCTTTTTGAACTCCAGCTGTCTCCTGATGTAAGGTGAGTGATAGTGGTAGGTTGAATGTGCTGCATTGGATTCTTACAGTAGATTTTACTAAAGTAATAAGTTAGCAGCCAGTGGTACCTTACATGCATAGGGTTTCAGGTTAACTGATATACTTCCAGCTATTTTTGTTGTTTAAATTCTTGGGATGGCTTTCTGTGTTTATTGGGAACGAAACAAATTTTAACTTTCCCTTTAATGAAGCCTCTGGTTTATTCATAGAGGTGGATAATATTGTCCTGGTCCTATGAGCTGAAGAGAGACATGGACCTACGGAAGAGCCCAATGAAGGGTAAGAGAATGAAAGGCCCCTGGAGCAGACTCTTTTCAACTGGTGCTCAATGATGGGACCAGAAGCAATGGATGCTAACTGTAACACCGGAGATTGCATCTGGACATCAGGAGCCACTCTTAATTATGAAGGTGACCAAGTATTGACATGTAACTTAGGGAGGTGGTGGAGTGTCCCACCTTTGAGATGGTTAAAAGCTGTTGGGATGTTATCCTGGGCAGCTGGCTTCAGGTAGCCCTGTTTGGACAGAGGAGTTGGACCATATGATCTCCAGAGGTCACTTCCAACCTCAAACACTGAGACTGTGCTTTAGATGATCAGGTCTTCCAAGAATAGTGTATATGGTGCTTTATTGAGCTATAGGTCAGCTTTGAAAGACATTTAGGAAACAGAAGTTACTGCTAGAGCAGCTGTGAGAGATTAAATGTGGCACAGGGTCTGCAGAGTCAGGCTTGTAGGTGCAGTGTCTATTTTGTCTGTTCTGTGTGTAGAGTCTGAAATTTTCTTTAATTGAAATTCCAGAAGCAAGTTACTGTTTGTTTTTTTGTTGGATTCTGTTTTTCACAGGTAACTCTGCGTTTGATAGAAGGTGGTATTAAGCAATAACGTCCATTACTAGGACAATAGTCTTCTTTCACTTAGCACATCACTTTGTCTTGTTACTGAATTTAGAAAGTGCCCCCAAAGCCCTTGAGCTGAGGTATGGTATGGATAGTCTGGATTTCCAGACAGGGTGTAGGCATGCATGGTCTTTCTAGGAGCAGTGGTTTGACTGACCACTCAATACCACTGACAGTCTTGGGATGGCTGGTGTGTGGCTAAAAGCCTTAGCAGGCTGTAAGGATTGATAACAACTAAGTCTTTTTAAAGGCATAAGTGAAACATTGAAATAGGCAAGGCTTGGAAATTGTGTCTAATATAAAGGCTTCTCAGCATCCTAGAAATCAGCTGGTGGATCATAGAATCCTTTAGGTTGGA
>NW_008616637.1:0-1834 GCF_000691845.1 Merops nubicus
GATTCTATGATTCTATGCAATGGGGAAGAGGGAGCGGCGAGAGTCCCCCGTGAGTTGATCCCAGGTGCTGGGATTGCGAAGGGGTATTTCGTGCGGCTCTGGGTGTGCAGGCATTTGCACGGGAAGATGCACTGTGATCTAAGCACTCAATCTCTGGTATTTGCATGTGAATGCAAAATTTCAGGCCTCTGGGAACTGCTGGTTGTGTAAATGCTGCTTTGGGAAAGTGTTTTGTTTTCTGTTATTTGTAAGCAGTAGAAGGGGTATAGTAAAACTAATGAGATTACCTGGAGTCCAGAGGAAACAGCCCATGTGATTGCATCTGCCCGGTTGTGCCTCCCGTGCTCGCTATGGGCAGTTCAGCTGTGTTAGAAAGAAGGTTAAACATTTAAAATTTTGGAAAAACCAGTATCTGCAGGGTAAGGAGAGACCCAGATTAGTGCTCTCCTAGGTAGCAGCGGGCAGGACTGAGGTGCGGTGGGTAATATTACAGAGATTGCTGTTCTGGACTCGCCAGCTCCAGATCACCCTTCGCCATATCGGGAGGGTGTGTAAGAAGACTTTGGTGGAGCATCTGGTTATTGCAACCATGGAACCAGAGGGGGACACCCATAAATGTAGAGGTATCCAGCCTCTCAGAACCACTTGCTCCACATTTTCTTTTTTTTTTCTTTTTTTTTTTTTTTATGTGTAAATATCACAAGGTGAGAAAAATAGTAGGGAAATAAATTTTGGTATCAAGAGAGGGTTGAATGGTATGTCCAGGTACTGTGTCAACATTTAATTCACAGTGTACCACCTGCTAATCTGGTAGGTATTGTTTTGGCAGTGTGTGCCACACAGCTGGGTTTGCTTGAGTAGAAAGTCATGTCTGAGTGAAGGCTGCTGCTCTCCTTTGTTTTCATGTTTGTATAATTGAAAGAAGCCAATACAAGGCTTTTGCATGAGCCTTGGTTTATGGGGAGATGATAGCTTTGTTTTCTTGAGGGAAGGGGGACATTCTGCATACAGCTCCCAAGTAATGGACACACTGTATGTGTGTCATGGTTTAGGGTTTTTATACTGAATATGATGCATATGGGATGGAATACCCCATTGGTGAATCATGGGGTCCCTTATCTTGTCCGCCTCTCCCTGCAGGTGCAGCTTTCACTCTCTGCACCCCTCCATGTGGTACACAAGCTTTAGCAGTGGCCTTGGTCTGCACACCAGTCCTTGGTAGAAGTCTAAACATGGAGTGTTATCACTGCTACAAGCAGGCAGTGTCTGTGAAAATATTCTGCTAATTTCAGACAGTGCAGTTAATTAGAAGAAGCTTTAGCTGAAAATTAAAATAATTGAAGAGAATTATCTCTGTTCTACCCCAAACCAGGATAACGTGGGAATGCAAAACATGTACATCACTGCACTGAGGAGTACACTGGCTTATCAGCATAAACACTTCTTTCAAGCAGTTGCTGTCATTAACTGATCCCATCCACATAGATAAAACTTCGGACCCAAGGTCAGCCAGGGCAATAACAATATTTTCCAGGTCATGGTAGGGTGGGTTTGTACCAGAACACATTTGCCTGAAAATGGTGGCAAGTATTGTTAGGCTGCTGTTAGTTCTGTAGCACTTCCTATCTCCCTTGTAAAGGACAGATAAGTCCAAGACATCATTAACAGGAGAAGAAATCATACACAGTACAAGGAACACCATTGGCTGGAGAGAGAACATTTTCAGTCTGAAGAGTTGTGGGATGAGGCTTTATGCACAGAAAGAGAAGAACAGAGTGGTGTAGAAATAGGGTTGGGTTTTGATGTGAGTGCTGGTACTCGGTATACGTTCACC
>NW_008616637.1:1865-18909 GCF_000691845.1 Merops nubicus
CAGATTAAGTCTGAAGTGAAAAAAGGCTTGGAGTGCTTACTCCTCCTAATTTTGCTTTATGACTGTGGGAAAGCATTTTATTTTATCTTTACTGTGAATATCATCTGACTCAACAGGATGTTGAAATGCTCAATCCATCAAGGCTTATAAAGTTGTCTGGCATCTTTTTATAGCAGAGACTCTATAAAGGGCAGAACTGTAAACATCTGTGGTATTTCTGAGTCACCCATCCTCTTAATATCCGAGTATCTCTCCTGAAAAGTAACCACACAAAACCCCCTTCCTTTTCCAAACCTAAGGCTCTTAATGGGATTTATATGCCTTTTAAATAAACCCCTTTGGGAATCCCTGTTCGCTGTTGTGCTGTGTGCCGTGGCTGTTCAGAACTCCATGGCAGTTCCTGCTCTTCCTGGGACTCGCATCCCCTGACTGACTGAGCTGCAGAAGAGCCTCTGGAGGGAACAGAGCAGGCCTGATGCCGTGTCCCACAGGCGCCGTTAGCATGCCGGTAGTCGCACTGGGCCTCCTGGCTTTGCTGATTCACCTCACATCTCCTGCTTATTTTGAGAATGGAGCTTCACGTTCTCTTCCAAATAAAGATGGGATGCCTCAAGCTCCCAATAAGCTCATCCCTAGTTCAGAGGCACAGCTACAGAGCTGTTTGGGACAGAAGGATTTCTTTTTGCATCACCGTTGGGACTTCAGCACTAGTATGTGTTGTAGCGAGAGGGGCAACTTACACCACGTGTTTGTTAGGGTTTGCCTACACTGAATGTGTGGTATGTATTTGCCTTCCTGGTTTTGCCTGATTTTTACAAAGTTTTATGCACTGTGAGTTTCATGAGTTGACAGCTGGGACTTTTTTTTTTTTTTTTTTTGTCTTGAGAAAGTCTAGGGGAGAAGGGAAAGCAAAAACTGGGAAACAGAAGTACTTCCTCCAGCTCACTGACTGTGAGGGGAACATTACTGCACTGAGGCATGTGGAACAGCATTGCCATGTTAAGGACATAAATGCAGAAGAAGCAGCAAGACCTCCAGCTAGACAGAGGTGGCACTGAGAGCTTTCTGTGTGGTTGTTGCTCAGCTCATGCCAGTCTCAAGAGCCCTTATGCTGCTTGCCAGCTGCTATCGCTCGTATGTATCATTCCCACTGAAAGAAAGCAGAGTTTTCAAAGAGCCGCGTGCAGTGGTTGCGACCCTACCGCTGACAATCCAAAACAGTTTTAAGGCAATATGTATTTTAAAAACAGAAATCTGTTTGCGCGACTCTTCCGTGTTTCATAACACTGTGTCTTCTATAACACTTGTTAGCCAGCTGTGTCTCTGAGAGACAAGGACAAACAAATGGCCCAGACATGCTTTCCAGCAAAGATTAAAGCAACTGATGTTCTTCAAATACTAATCAAGCTTATGAATTTGTTTAACTGAATTCAATATGGAAGGGAAAAACATTTTGTTTGGTTCTACTTTCATTAATGAGTGGGCAGATTGTTTCCAACTGGGAACAGAATAATATCAAACCCCCGAGCATCCCCTCTGGAAAGAAGAAGAGTTTATACTACAAAGGAAGAGCAGAGAAACATGTGCAGCACTGAATTTGCTCACTACAATAATACACAGACAGGTACCTTAGAGTGGGGTTTAAAGGCAAACTTGAGCTTGTCTAAGACTGACCCTCCAAAAGAAAGGTGGCAAGTGGAGACAAGTTTTCACTTGTGGTTGCTGTGGCCTTCCTTGCATGAGTACGCAGAATTACTCAGCCTTTGAAGTACACCCAGTTTGGTCCCTGATCCAGCTGAACACTAATATTGCCAAAATAAAGTTTCTTTTTCAGTTGGATGAGTGAGACAGTCTGATATAAGCAGGGCAACACAGTTGGGAAGGCAGTTGGAAGCAGGGGCACAGACCAGGACTAGCCTCTGCCTGCAACACCAGGGTTCCAAATCAGCTTAAGCTGAGATAAATTACAGTCCTTCAGCTAGTGCCCTCTCTGATCTAGGCACCCTTCAGATCTCAGGCAGGGAACACAGCTCCAAGGAAGACTCTGGAGGGCTGAAATTTCACAGGTTTAACAGGGTGAACTCTGTAGTAACAGTCTCTGACACTAATCTGCAGCTCTTCAGATTTTCTGCACCTTATAGTTGGTCTTGAAATAACCACCATGTAATGAAATGCAGTAGAGAGTGGTGGATACGCTGGGGATGTAACTGTGGGTGTCATAAAGATGCTTAAACAGCTCTGACATTCAAATGATGTGAATTGTAACCACGCAGTTCCAATTAATTAAAAATGGGCTTTTGGGACTTCCCCCCCAATCTCTATAGGACAGTTACAATTGCTCAGATGCATTTAATGCTATAATAAACTTTAAAGTTAAATTTTAGCTTTCTCAGGACCACAGGGAATCACAGTGTTCCTACAGTGATTCTGGCCCTTGAATTACTGCTGTGACCTGAATCTTATTCAGCTGGCCTTGGCTTTTGTCAGGCATCCAACAGCAGTACTAGGAGGAAGGGTTTTTTTGTAATGTTACTCAGCAGTATGGCCACATCCCCGGTAAAAATGACCACCAAAGCACTGATGCTTGAAAAGATGCATAAAGCAGGACATAAACACTCCATTGCTTCGGTATTAAAAATAAAGATAAGGGTTTTCTGGTGGGGAGAGGCTCAGCTGTCTAGTCCAATGTAGGAATTCATTAGCACATACAGTAACCAAAATACATTTTAATAGCAAAACCCAGGCTTCAGCTACTTGGGAGAACCCCTGTAGTTCAAAATTTTCATAGAAAGACCTGTCTGAACATTTGTATAATGTATTGTTGGGAGTAATGTATGCCTAAAAGAATATTGTTCTTTAGTGGACAATTTACTTGCCCAAGAGAACCCGAAATACAAAATTGATGTAAAATGTCAAAGAGCAAATGGGGTGGGAGTTAAAGCTTTTAGGTCAGTTACGTGATTTCAGAAAGCTGCCATAATTCCATACAGTGGTTTCAAGTTTTTCACACAGACAAAGTTCTTCTGAAAAAAAAAAAATTATGTAGAAGGCATACTATGAAGGGATACTATGCAGGGGTGCTAAGAGTCAAGAAGTATTTCATGAAGGCCCCTCTTGCTGTTTTGATATTGCAGCACAGTTAATGTTGAAGAGAGCACACAGGTTGGATGGGATGAGAGTTAGTAATGAAGCAGCATCTGAAAAGGGGAGCTCGCCAGATCCTCCAGCTCATTCCCCTAGGAATGACATATGAAAGGCAGGCTCTCCACAGGGGGTTTTCTGTGCGTGTTCATGCAAGATTGACAAGCTCAAGAGACCTCTTGGCTTGCAAGTGCACAGGCTACGTATGTCTCATGGAGAGTCAGGTCATTGCCCACTGCTTTGGACACCCCAGCCTGGGTGTCTTCAGGTTCTGCTGTGGCTAATGCAAAAGCACAAAGTGTGCAGCATTAGAGCCGACACCGATGAGAGCTCAAAAGATGCAGACAGAGCCTGTGACTTTAAACAAACGCTACAGTTTCCTCATGTCTTTCTGATGACACAAGACACGTTATGGTTCTGATCTGAACAGCCTGCCAGGAGAGATGATCAGGTTTCACTCGTTCAGTTTATATTACCTAGGAGACAAGCAGCTTCCGTTTTCAAGGCTTAAAGCGGTAACTCCTTTTCTTGGAAATGGATCGTTGATCGTTAATGCCACTAGAAAGCTGGGGTCCAGCTGTGATCATATACTGAGACACAGGTAAGTTAGAGTTTCTTGTTATAAGATACAATTTTGCTGAATAAGAAGTTTTTCTAATGTCAGGCTTGTTAATAGCCCATGAAAGAGTCCCATTAGTCAGCATAAACTACAGATCTAACCCTCGTTTCATTGCACTACTTTCTAACCACTGAGGAGTTGCCATCGATGATCACTTGTTCAGCTGAAAATCTTTTGACTTTGTAAATTCATTTTTTTAGTGAGTTGACTAAAGTGTTACAACAGTAGCCGGAATGGAGCAGTAATACTAGTTAATGTTGAAGATCATTTGCTGCAGAGGGAGTTTTTATTTACATCAGGAGACCATGGGACAGATAGGCTATCAGTTTGGCATGAAGGTGATCAGAAATGCAGTAGTAGTTGTGCAGGCAAAATACAGACATCACAACTTAAAAAAAAAAAAAGTCTTTTCAGCTACTTCTCAGGTGTTTTTTTTTTTTTGTGTGTGTCTGCCCTCTCTCAAAACCCATTCACTGCTGTGGAGCAGAGACCGCAGCAATTAGCATCTGGCAAAGCATCACACTCAGCAGCTGCTGGGTTATTAAGTGGGGGTTGTGGCTTCCCTAAATACAAAACAAGGAAGGATTTTGCCACCACTGGCACTAAAACAGAATGCCAAGCATGCTTAAGGTTACAAAGCCTACTGAAGATGTAGTTTAGGAGTGGTATTTTCAGACAGGTGAATGTTGTACAGCTAAGATCCTGAAGGAGATTTGTCCCAAGCCACTGCAGAAGCCTATGTGAAAGTCAGGTGTAAAAGCCAAACCAACCAGCTTCAGCCTGGTGCCGAATGACCTGCTGAGCCCTATTCCATGTAGTCTTTTCCTTCCTGTAGTTGGTTGGCAAATAAATATTTAGGTTGATATTTTTACATGCCACATGTATATTTTAAGCACTATTTAATTATTTGTGGAATTCTACTTTTAGTGTGACAGTACCCAGAGGTTTATCTCTCCAAAGGGCTTATTTCTTGCTCTGAGGAGTAAAAAGTTAATAATAGGCATGAAACAGTGCGAGGTTAGAATCAGTAAGCTAAGGAAGATGAAAGCAAGGGGTGGGACTATGAAAGACCATGGCTCTTTTGTTAGCCCTGTGCTGCGTGGTGGTGGATAAATCATACCACCTCTCTGGTGGACATTTTCTCCTCCACAGTGCATTTTCTCTGTTGAGATTGTTGACGTTTTAAGGAGAGGACTCGGTTTCTTATTATGTGTTAATGAAGCATTTATACCAATGAAGTTCAGTCTAAAGTGTAAGAGTACTTTTTGTTGATCTGTGAGAGAAGAGCAAGCTATTGCTGGTACATGTATATCTGCCCTTCAGGGGCCTCCATTCCCACTGGAAGCATCTGAAGGATGAAATAGGTAGGAAACCTTTGATTCCCATCGGCCTGAGAACCACAGACTCTGCTGCACCACCACTAGCAGCAGTTGTGGTGGATGGGAACAACCTGGTCAGCACGCAGACCAGGAGGGCTGTGTTTGCTCCTGGGTTGTCAAGCCTTACCTGACTTGTTTCTGAAGAGCCTTAAGAAGAATGAGTACCAATACTACATTACTGTTACAGCTCTACTTATCTTAAATGTACTAATTCTTGTCTGAACAAGGCAAGGTTAATTTTTATGACTTTTCTGTTTTCTTTTGTTGTCTCTTTCATAAGGACCTGGAAATCACCTCACAGTGGCACTCACACCGTTGAACAAGAAGCAAAGGCATTGTGAGGTTAGTGACTTGTATCAATGGTTTGTCAGCTCCTATCACAGATGTGCAACAGTTTGAATGGCTGGTGCATGTGCAGCCTGGGAGGGTGACTTTGAATGGAGTTATACTGTATGACCGTGGTGTTCCCAGGAGGTTTCCGGCTCTATCTTCTTCTGTAGTGGAGCACTGGAATAGATGCAGCACCCTGGCATGGGGTGGGGCTAGTGGAGCTTCCATCAATTTAAGAGCAGACTGAACCATCAGGAACAGTATGTGCACAGCAAAGCCTTAGGGCCAGAGAATTGGGCAAATCAATGTTTCTCAGCCTGTGGACCTTACACCTCTAGCAGCCAGTAAGGACACCATGGGTAGTCAGTGAAACAAAGACTCAGCAACCATGAAGCAGATGTTCCGCTTCCTTATATCAGCAAGCAAAGAAAATAAGAGGACAATGCAGTTACCAAATGAACATCTGAAGTTAAGCTTCATTATTTGTTCGGTTGTTTATGGAAACCATTTTGCCAACACTTTCTTTCCTTTTCTTCTTAACACTGAGATGATCCTTGGTGCTTCAAAAAGAAGTGCTGCAATGATGTTTTGATTAGATTGTAAAAAAAAAATGGAGAGGGTCAACTCTTGAGATTGCTACCAGCTCTGCTTTTTTAGGATCCTATCTCCTCCTCTATGATTTTCTGCTTCTGCTCTCTGCTGTATCATTTTTTGCCACTATTTATGGTTCTCTTTATTCCTATCCAGAAAAAAAACCAAAACTCTAAGATGAAGGTGCACAAAATACTCTTGGTAGCAATGTTTGTATCAGAAAAAGAAAGTGTTTCTCCATTCAGGGAAAACACTTCCCAGGTTGGATGGGGCCCTGCACAACCTCCTACCTCCTACCTCTAGTGGGAGGTGTCCCAGCCCATGGCAGGAGGGTTGGAACTAGATGATCTCTAATGTCCCTTCCAACTCACAACATCCTATCATTCTAAGGTCTCTCAGCCTGTGAAGACAATTCAGCTTCTTCGTACAGAATTCACAGATACACCATCCCCAGGCCTACGTTCTTTCTGTTACTTCTCACTCTTCCATCTCCATTTTCCATACTGTGCCTTCTTCCTGTAATTTGCCTGCTTGCCAAGCTCCAAGCTGCCTCTTTGTGCCCTCAACGCTTTGAATGCTTTCCCCACTTCTTCTCTACTTAGTTTGTTCTCACATTTTCTTACTTCCTTCTCCCCCCTCATTTTTGTCTACCCAAAGATATCTTTTCTGCCTTTAAAGTAATTAAACTGGCAGAGCTTATTGAAGTCTAGGTGAACTAATTTTCTAAGCATTATGCTTTTCAAGGGATTCGTTACTGAAGGCACATTAGCCAGCCTTCTGTAGACCTCACTGAATGACAGAAATGGCTATTTGATGAATATATTCAACAACAGTAGTAAAGTGTATTCAAACACTTTACTCAATATATTACATTCAGCACACTCAGAAGTTAATGGTGCATTCAGGTTGCTCTTATTGCTCAGCAGAGCATGTCTGCAGCCTAAGGGGGGAAACCAAGTCACCAATATGTCTAAGGGAGGCAGGGGGTATGGAGGCTCTTCTGGTCATTTGTGTCTCTAGTGAGCTGAACAAAATGTGAGTGTCTTGGCAGTGGGGGGTGTTTAAGTCATGTCTACTGAATAAATGATTGTTGTGAAGAGGAAGAAAGATTATCTGCTCCATTTCCTGGCTGGTAGTAGAAGCAGCCCAGGCACTTGTTTTCATGCTCATCCTTAGTACTTCAGCTAGAAACCAGTACAAATCAATGTATTTCTAATCTTCAGCTTTTGTTCAAGTTGGGGTTGGGGTGTGTGTATATGTGTATGAAGCGGGGGACTGAGGTAAAACTAACCTCAAATTCCTGCTCTTCACTTCTTGCTCAATTCTTTTTCTTGGGCACTTGGAGCAAATAATCTTTTACTTTTTAACATTCTCTAGTGTCTCCTTTTTAATTTCCAATAGAGGTTAAATCTTTTTGTGGTCTTGATGTCCACAGTGCCAAACAGACCCCCTCTGACCCTTTTGTTGCTTTTTTAAACCTTTGAGTCATTTAATTATTAGCCTCAATATTGGACATTATCTTGATGCAAATTGATGTTA
Source organism: Merops nubicus (assembly GCF_000691845.1). Taxonomy (NCBI): domain Eukaryota; kingdom Metazoa; phylum Chordata; class Aves; order Coraciiformes; family Meropidae; genus Merops; species Merops nubicus. Next base: position 9,465 of record NW_008616637.1, read on the forward strand.
TCTATATTCCCCACAGTCTACTCAAGTCCTTTAGCCAGCTTTCCTTCTTGACTCCCTTTGATCATTCTGCACAAAAAGAACCTCCTCCAAATGCTAAGGTTGAAATCTCTCTTTGGCTACAAGGATTGGGGATCCCATTTTTTCCTCTCTCATCCTTATATTAGAATGTAATTTTGTTAAAGTGTCATGCCCTGACACTGCTCTTGTCATCTGCTTCCACATGTATTGGCACTTCTAGAAGTGTTACAAAACCTCATATACTGTCATCTTTTTCCTACTGCTCAGTTGTTTGGTGCTTACTTGAGGATTTCTCTTTTTTTCTGTGTCTGAATCCTCACCTTGCTTGGAATTTCATACAGCCCATTGTTTTGCCAATGACCAGGCCCAACAAAAATCATAGCACCAGCAGGGAGATGAACCAATACACAGACTGTATTGTAGACAGAAATGTTACTATAGGAATGACCGCCGGGGGTACAAACAGGTCAACAAGCTCATACATGATCGACGCCACCCCCAACGATCCCACAAACGACATGACCCGGCCCACAACAGGTGGTACAAACAGTGCACCGAGGTTGCCCACAGTTGGCATGGGAAACAGCCAGACCAGCCAGTTAAACATGTAAGAAAAGGTGCCCACATGGCAACTCTCACCCGATCGACCCGCGTTTGCAAAGGCCTAAACAGACCGGGGCCCAGCTCCAGGGAGAGTCAGGAGGGCTGCCCTGAACCAGGAAGCTCTGGGGAGTGCACTCCACAGACAGACACTCCTGACTCCCTGCAAGTGGTCCCAGCTTTTATCCCCAAGCAGACACCTGACCTTTGTCAACTCAGTGCGGGACCCCTGGGGCTCATTTCCCTTCTGTCTCTCCTTGCAGGGCCGGCCGCACCCTGGGGGGAAGCTATAAGGCAAACTCACCACCTCTTTATGAAGGGCTGTGGGAATCACCCATATGTCAACTTTAATTCAGGGGCTCGGGGTTCAAACCCCAGCATTTCACCCATGTAATGTCTTTGTCTTCCTGAGCCTCAGCTAACTTATCCTCATCAGTCTGTGCCTGTGCTGTCCCATGAAGTCAATTTTCTCTTGTTCACCTGTTGAGTAACTCCTTATCTTTGAACTCTTGTTTTATTTTGTCTGTTCCACATGTTCTTAGCAATGCTTCAGTGAATTAACTGTATTTTCAAAGGACACAAAAGCATCAGCTAACATCCACCATCTTCTCTAGCAACAGTGGTGCATAAAGCAAACACAACCTTTCAAAGGCACATTTGTGACTCCTTTGAACAGAGGAGCTGTGCTGGTTACAATCCAAACAATACCTTCAGTCTTGCACCTGAAGGTTGTCCTATGCAACCATTTCTCAACATCAAGTGAAGGCTGCAAATGGAAGAAGATAACCACAACTCTGCAGGCTTCTGGCTGCAGAAGCACCACTGGCCGCAGGACCTGCCCTATAGTCCTTTAATAAATTTCAGTTTCTCATCAACAGAGCGTATCAATAGACCAGGAGCCATCTTTAGTTCTGTGAACTCCGTGCTGCCACACTGCCAGACATCTAGACAGCTGAATGTGTTACTGTCTTTCAAAATAGCTTTGCATGAATTTCATCCATTCAGTCTTCTGTCTGGCTAGAATTTGCTTGGGATCTGCTGGAGATTTTAGTCACATCCTTGATCCCTGTTTTCTTTGAGTAGGACTTTAATTTCCCCCTCACAACCTTCTACCCAGTGTGGAATTGTCAAAAAAGGATACAAAGTTATTGTTTCATAATCCCTCTGGCTGCTCAGGTAAGGAAGTAGCAGCTCAGCTTTGGGAAAAGAGACCTCAAGGTAAATTTCTTAGTCTGTATTTAGGTTATCTCCATGGCCTGATTTCCACTAGCATTGGTTCCCACTGATTTTTGTGCCTTGCTGATGGCCCAGCGTATCTTTCATTTCTTTCCCAACTTATTCATCTGGAGGCCCAGAACTATCATAACTCCAGTCATGGATTGATAGGTGACATTAGACTTTTTATATGAGAAAGGGATGGTGCAGTTCTTATGGCTATTAGCAAAACCTACTCACAGCCATACTCGTTTTCCATGGAGTAACAAAATTCTGTCTTCTCTTCTACAGTGCTTGTGCACATCTTAAAATCCTAGGAAAGGCCTTCTGAGATTCTCTTTCCAATCTCCTCCAGAGGACAGCTCATCCACAAGATGTATTCAGAGTGTCAATATTCACTCTCACTCATGTGTTTTGCTTCCTTGTCTGTGCTTTATGACATAGTCCTGTCTTCATGTGCTGCTGTTCAGCTCCTTTGAGACTGATGTATTGACCATGTATTACTTACCTAGAAAACATTACAGCCCTAGTGCTGCTGTCTTGAAGAGCTTGATTTAAACTTCTGCTTGAGATTTAATTGCTGACACAGTGGACAGAAATAACTCCTTAAATGAAAGACAAAGTCACCACCCTGCCAAATATACTTAATAGTGTATAAGCATATGTCTGATAGGATAGAAACCAACTGATAAACCCGTTAATTCTTTTTTACCTGCAGCATAAAGGAGTAGCTTGGAAACCATTCTTCATGCAAACATCTTTTTTAACATTCTTCTCAGTATAAATCAGCAATATATTCAGCTCCTCGAGTGTCACCAGCTCACCAGCTCTAATGGCGGCAATGTAGGAATACCCAAATAGGCAAATAACGTTGTTTTCCAGCAGAGGTCTGGCCATTGGCAGAGGTCATGATGGACTGCAGAATCAAGGGACAGCAAAAGAAGCACTGAGCTCTATGCCTGTCCTCAGCTTTTTGATGCTGTGTCCTGATTACTATTTGTACTCAAATTTTCCAGTTTGATGAACTTGCCTATAGGTCAGTACTAAGGCAGCAGGATTTGCATGTGCCACTGCAGCCACAGAGCAGGATATTTTGTCTCCTGCTAGGCAGAGCTTGTAGGAGCAGTAGGTGAGATGAGGACATTAAAAGATAGAAGGGACAGATCTGGAAACTTTTCAGATTTCCCTCCCCATGTGTCCCAGCCATCCTGTGTCGTAGGAAAACATCTACTTTTTGCTTTTACAAAACAGTTTAGTGTCCTTGAAGAGCTGTGCAGACCTTGGAAGTGGGGCCAGGTGGGAAGGTGACTGTGTGGGAAGGTGTGAGGTGGGTATCTCAAGCTTTCTTTTGACCCTCAGGAGAGTCTGGCTGCCAATGGCTCCTTAAGCATCTCTTCCAAAAGAAGTGTTCCAGAGTTAGGACAGGGGCAGACTTCTGTGGAAAAGAAACTCCAAAATAAAACCTTTTTGAAGTAAAGTTTAGTGCATTTCTTAAATGATAAGGATTACAACAAATAAAGCCCAATAAAGCAGGACAGGAACTAAAATATTGCACAAGTTTACGGAGAAGGTAGACCACAGACAAAAAGAAAACAATCTGCATTTTGGTAGTCAGATTACTATGGGACATATGGCTCCTATACATAAATCTGAAAGTGAAATTTGATTTGATTGTGCTTCGTGTTTGTGTAACTGACAGTAACTAACTACCACTAACAACATAGCTTGTGACAGGGCTACGTTGAGTGTATCTCAGTGGTAGAGTGCTAGCCTGAACTGTCTGGAGAAAGTTCTACCTGACACTGAGGAGACCCTGGTGAAGAACAGGCACATTTACTTGCAGAGGACAGTTTAATGACTGATCAAACTTCACCCTAACTGAAAAAATCGATTCTAACAGCAAAAAAAATGTTGTGTAACAGGCTCAGAAGGTACAAATTAACAGAACTAAGGGTGGTTTGTTGTTGTTGTTTCCCTTTTTAAAATGCTCAGTACTTTTAAATTGCTTCAGCTACTGGTTATATTTCACCTTGAACGAACATCTCATTTTTCTTCACCCAAGAGGAAGCATCTCTCTCTCATCTTGCATTTCTTTGATACAGCATTTCCTTCTTTCCCCAAGGAGAAAAATGAGCTGGGGATTCCTACGTGATCTGCTGAGTGGAGTGAATAAATATTCAACAGGAATTGGAAGAATTTGGGTGGCAGTTGTGTTCATGTTCCGCTTATTGGTTTACATTGTGGCCGCAGAAAACATCTGGAAGTATGAACACGATGAATTTGAATGCAATATCAAGCAGCCTGGTTGTGAAAACGTCTGCTTTGACCACTTCTTCCCCATCTCCCACATCAGACTTTGGGCTTTGCAGTTAATCATGGTCTCCACCCCGTCACTCTTAGTTGTTTTTCATGTGGCTTACCGAGAGAACAGAGAGAAACACCACAACCAGCAACTTTATAGGAGTCCAGGAAAGATAGATGGTGGATTGCTGTGCACTTACCTTATCAGCCTTATTTTAAAAATAGCGTTTGAAATAGTTTTTCTTGTTCTGTTTTATAAATTGTACAATGGATTCAAAGTACCACGTCTTATGAAATGTGACATAAGACCATGCCCCAATACTGTAGACTGCTTTATTTCCAAACCCACAGAGAAGATGATTTTCCTCTGTTTTCTGGTGGTGACTTCATGCCTGTGCATTGTATTAAATCTAAGTGAATTGACTTACCTAATTTTCAAATACTCCATAAAATGTTACCTGAAGAGGTACATCAGGAAACATCAAGGCTCAAGAAGCAATTGCTACATATCAGAGATCAGTGGTCGCAACAGACCGGCAGCTGCAGGACGGTTCCACAACAGCTCCCTGACCTTGCCTCTGAACATCCAAGGAGAATGTGAGAAATTCTCTGTTGACTTGCAAGAAGGCTAGAGACCACTGTCCTCTTACACCAGCTGCGTTTGAGGAATTGCTTTTCCAATCAGTGCTTTACAGAACTAAGAGGCTAGTTATGTAGGAAATAGTGTTTCCTCATTAGTTCCCCCTTACTTGAGTGGGTAAATTCAGTTGCATTATGTCACGCATAGAATCATCCAGATCTTTTCATGTTGAACCAAGAGGTGTTCAAAATGTGAAAATTCTGTGAAGCTTTAATATAAACAGAGATTCTTGGGACAAATCATGCTGAAACAATTGCGCTCCAACAGTTGTGTTTTCAATATTATGCAGAACTGCTTTGGTACATGTAAAAAGAGGTTTTTTTTATATGCAGAGCTGGAAGAACATGGGATCGATTAAGGCACTGAACGGTAAGAGGATGTGCAGCATTTGTCAGGTGGGTGGAAATGAAAACTGCTGAAATAGTGACTGCAGAGCACTGGCTTACAGTGGCTGCTGGTGTCTTGAAGTGAGCTGGATGGTCACAAGCCCATTCCCCTAGACTACTGTAAAACATCTAAAAAAGAAGAGAAAAACCAGGAAGAGGTAAACATAACTAGTTTAGCCCTTGGTGATAAAGGCAGACCTGGTTATTGAGCTATATGTGGAGCATCTCCTTCTGGAGGTATTTAAGCCCTTTCTAGTTTTTAGGGTATTTATCATCAGAACACATCCTGTATGTGAAAGTATTGGCTCAAACTTCTGCAGGCAGCATACACCAGAGTTATCTCCTGGTCACTGGCACTGAGCAGCTCCCTGGTCATTTTCTTGTGCTATGGGACTGTGGCATTAGGGGAAAAGATAACTCCCGATTCCTTAGGATCCAAGTAGAGAAATGGGGGCTGCATAATATGGCAAAACAGTAGCCAGTAGTCCTAGTATTCAGTAGCCTGGACTCTGGCCTGTTTAGTAAGGCTGAAAATACTACTATTCCTGCTATAGAAGAACATGTGAAACCTTTTTAGGTTTACAAATAGCCTCCAGTAGAAAAAAAAAAAGTAAAAAAGAATCACCTGTTCCCTCCCTCCAGAATCCCAGAATCTCTTTTAATCAGTGAGGTCCTCTGCTCTTTTTTTGTGTTAGTTGGGCTAACAGGAAAGGGGCAGAAATTAGCTAAGACGTCTTCTGTCAAACCTGGGCTTCTGAGACAACAGAAATTAGTACTTAAAAAAGACTTATTTCAGGCTAGTATTCTCTTTCCATCACTGGGATGAAAGACTTTCAGACATACACTGGTACTGAGCTGAATTTTTAGAGGAAAACACCACCTGTAGTAAGTGGAGTTGCCTGACTATTGAACCGATTTTATTGTTTGTGCCAAGATAAAGAGGACTAAACAGCAGCAAAAGCACATTAACTATTTTTTCTACTCCAAAAAAACCCAGCTTCAGTTACAAAGCGGTACTTTTATGAGTAGTGGGGGCAAGTTACAGAATGAACTCTAAAGAAGTAATGAATAAACAATGTGCTTTTGATCATTTACTTTTAAGCTTTTGTGCTAAAATAAACTTGATTTTACTAAAAGGTGAAAATACATTTGCTGCTGCTGAAGTTCACAGCGGCAGCAGTCGCACAGATACTAGCTTGCCAGCTGGTGGCCAGTGAAAGTTTTACATGCCGGGCGATGCTGGATCGGTGTGTTTACGCAGACAACGCGCTTTACACAGTCCAGAACGTTTCCTGTTAAATCTGTACATGCACGGAACGCAGCTCCTGGCAGCAACGCAGTGAGAAACTCTTCCGCAGCTACTGGACAAAGCCCACCAAGGAGTACACGAAGCAAAACCATTGCCCATCAGCCCTGTGTAACTGTGACAGCCACAGCGTGAGAAACGAGAACAAACCCCCACATTATCTTGGCCCTTCTGTACCCTAGTGCATCATTTATTTTTAAGACAAGGGCAACACTATCAAAATAAAAAATGCTTCCAAAATGACTTTTTATATTATTGAAGACAGATTTTAACACAGCACATTAATGAAAAAGTATTTATTTTTTTTTTAAAGCAAGGTTTATTTGAAAGAAAATGGAGAGAAACAGACAGTTTAACCAATAGGTTTCTGACTAAATTTATGCATTAGTTGCTCTCTAATAAGGAAAAAAAAAAAAAAAAAAAGTGAGGTCAGGGCTTGAGGGGTTTCAGAGCATCCCCTAAAGCTCTGTGGCTGGTCAAAGCTTCCCACTTCGACCAAAAATTTTCCTGTGAAACAAGAACTTTAAGTCTTTGGAATGTATACTCGAGGTTTTACTTCTGTCAACACTCATGAAATGATAAAAAAACACAACAGGTTTCAAGTCTTGGAGGATACTTCAGTTTTGACAAAGCCAGTATTTTACATGAGAAATATTCTGAAAAATTATTATGGACCAACTCTTCCTTGTGAAAGCCCCAAGTCACACGTAGCAAACCACCAAGTGGCTTTTACATTGTAGGCTGCAAAATTAAGTGTTTGACAGAGCCACTGATGAAAAGGGAAGTGAGCATCACACAAGGCAGATCTGTCAGATTTCACTTAACCTGAGAGAACAGAAACAAACTCATCTACTTCCTGAACCTTTGCTCTTGGCCAGCGTTTGGTCTTTACCGGCACAATTCAATTCAATTCAAGTGCTATGCTTTTTTTCTTTTTAAAGAGTAAGTGTATTCTCCTCAAGCACAGAACAATTGGTAGGAAGCTGATCTGCGCCTGTGCTGTAACAGAGACACCAAATGATCACTCCATGGACATTCATACAAAAATATCTACCTCAGTCATATTTCAAAACATCTCTGCAAACATTAAAAGATTTAAGTCTTATATAGCTCATGTTCTTTAAAAAACAAGCAATCTCCTTGATCTTCTCAGACAAGGTTTGAAAGAAAAGTCACAGAAATAAAGGAGGGCACGAGCAGGAGCTGATGCTGACCCGCTCCTGCTTCAGTGAGCTCCTCTAGCCCCCGGTGGCCTAAACGTCAGGGTAACGTGCCCACGCAGCTGGGAACCCCAGCTGGCTAACTCTTTGGCACAGAAACTGACTGTAAGAATATAGCCAGCTGCTTTTCCTCACCCAAGCCAATGACTGTTTCCAGTGTTATTTTACAAGCATTGCATCCCTTGCTATCCATGGACATATCCTTGGACGGGACATGCCACACAGTGCTCCACAGTGTGTGGGTGACAAGTCTGGAAGTCAGAGAGGAGGAAGGAGAAAGAGAAAAGACAGAGGGACCAGGTGGCAGGGCATAGGCCAGCATCACTGCCACAGCCATGGCAGGAGGTTTTATACATCCCTCAAGGTAAAATACTTAAAAAAAGAACTTCTGTAGGTGGCTTTACCAAACCACAGTGCCCTCTGCAGTTTGTGAGATCTTAACTTAGACTTCACCTTGGTTGTTCTGCCTTTTTTTTTTTTTTTTTTTTTTTTTTAAATTAAAAAAAAAAAAAACACCAAAAAATTTAATTTTAAAATTAAAAGGAAAAAAAATACCCTTCTAGCTTACTTGTTGGACAGGCTGTCAGTAGCCCCTAAAAGGGAGTGTACCACGGGATGCACTGACTATATTGGTACAACACTCACTGTAATTGAATTAATTGGTGTAAGAATGAGAATATTAAAAATTTCAGTCTCAGAAATCCAGACCCTACATTCAGACCCAAACCAGAAATTACTTCCTGGATATTTATGACACTGGATTTTTTTTTTCCTTTTTTTTTTTTTTCAATAGCATTCTAGTATTGCACTGTGTAGCCAGACAGTCATACACTATTCTCAGTCAAAAATCTGCAAGTGATGTGGTATCTATGATATTATGTCAATGATGAAACTATTTCACTTACACAACATGAAATTCTTCTAAAAATTAACAGTTGTGAGGTCTATTGATAGCGACTGCAGTGGTTAGGTCCATCTGAAAATGAGAGCTTTCAGGCAAGCACTGTGGATGAGGATCCATACAGGTACTCCGCTCTCTCCTCCCCTGCTGAGGATCCTCTCTACACTCACAGCTGGCATCCAAGAGCAACTCCATCTGGGGAGAGCGCACGGCCGCGCGTAGGTAGAATGTGGCATCACGTGCTTGCAATGGTTACAGGGATCTCTCCTAGGGTTAAAACACAAGGATTTGGTTTGGTTTTATCATTCTCAGACCACAGCTCTGATTTACTGACTCGGCAGAGGGATCAAAAGTGAGAATAGGGAACGGGCTCTGCTGCGCTGGAAGCATGGGCTCTCTGAGGAGGTCTGTGACTTAGCACCAGAGAGCAAACCAAGGGCTGTGCCCGAGCTGAGACGCTATTGCCCGTCTGACTTTTCATACATAACCCTCACTCTCACAGCAAGTGATGCATGGATATTCAAGTAAGCTGTCAAGGGTTCTGGGTGAATAGCTGAAAAGCAATGGGGTGTGCATTTAATGCAGAGCTTTACATGGCAAGACCAGTTTATAGGAAAAAGAAAAAATATCAATCCACTCTCTCCCAAAACAGAGGCTATTTTATCTCACTGAAGGTAGGTCACATCCAGTAATGAGAGTAATCCAAGAACAATTTTTGGTACCACGCAACTCAGCTGGCACGTCCCTCCCACGCAGAGCACAATTCCACGTGACAACCAACTCCGAAGCCTCCCGGGCACCCCCAGCTCCCACCAAGCAGACTCACGGGTTTGGCTGCTGGACAAGCAGGGCGGCTGC
>NW_008616638.1:0-1268 GCF_000691845.1 Merops nubicus
ATATTATTATATATTATTGTATAATATACAGATATTACTTCCAATATCTGTATGATATGAGTGAGGAATAAACTGCTGTTTATGCCCCTTTACATTTCGGAGTAGTTCATATACACTGATTAAATATGACAATATGCAAAACTTGTCAGCTCAAATTAGGTACATCAAGTATATTGTTTTACAGAAGGTTTTTTGGAATATGTGACATCATACTTCCTTATAACTTTCTGAAAATACAAATGCATTTTCCAAATTCATACACTTTGTCTCACAATAAATCTAGGAAGATGAGTATTATGGATTTATCCCTGATGTATCAATGAGGAAACTGAGACATGGGCCTAGATCTTTGCTGTTGTAATTCTTCTCTTGCAAACTGACCAAGTGCTGTGTGTAGAACAATAAATGCCATCCATGTATTCACTACACTGTTTTAAACAACACATTTAATGAATTAGCTATTAGTCTATTATTATGGCAGATAGTCACTGTATATTTATGGAAGGATGGCACATCATATTCCTCTCTTGTATCCCGTATCACAGAATTATAGAATGTGTTGGGTTAGAAGAGACCTCTAAAGGCCATCTAGTCCAACACCCCCCGACAATAAGCAAGGACAATATCCTAACTTTGTAGTCTCATCTAGGCATGTACTGGTTCTGGAAGGTGATTGAAGTTTCTCCTAATGTTCCCATGAAAAAGAAATGCATGGAAGAATCTTATTAATAGCTAATTACTTATAATCTTAACACTTATTAATCAACTGCGTGTGGTTTCTCATGAGCTATAGCAATCTTCTAGGACTGTGATAGATGTGACCCCTTGAAGCCATAAAAGCCCATCCTCTCTCTTGCAGCATGGGTTCTCCGGGTGTGATAATGACGTTAAATACACACTGAGCCTCCTAACAGTGTAAGTCGCAAAGCCACCCACATGTCCGTGTCTCCCTAACAGAGCTCCCGAGGAAGAGGGGAGCAGAAAGGCAGGATGACATGACTGCCACTGCTGATGATCGCTTTCCAAATAGGTCTGTGGTCATGGACTGGGAAAGGCTGGAAAACTTCCAGCACAGTTCTTTAAACTACTCCACTGGGTGATATATAGGGACTTACTTTTTACAGTGCTGTTAGTGTCTTCATACTAACGTGGAGTAGGATTCAAGTAGGATTTCTTGGGGAGGAAGGGGAGGTAGTGTTTTATTTTTGCCGGGAGAAACATTAAAGTGTTTAGATCTGTTACTGGCGACTGACAGTGGACGCGGGGGC
>NW_008616639.1:0-5512 GCF_000691845.1 Merops nubicus
GGCAGCCTGGCCCCCGCCCCCTCACAGGGCAAGAAGCAAATTCTCGCCGTAGCGGGCCCCGCGTCTGGGACAACCGGGAGGCCAATGTGCATCTCGCAGCCCGTGGCTGCCCTTGGCGTGCAGGACCCCATCTTGTAACACCCGAACATGAAGGGTGCTGTCCCGGTGAGACAGGCTGCGGTGCCATTCCGGACGGCCTTATGGTTAAGTCATGAAGGCAGGAGTGGCTTTTGCAGGCTTGGTGGAGTAGGTTCGTCTTCTTGCCCTACAGCACACCGCGTCTGTACTCTACGTAAAACAACAAATCCAGGATTTGGCTGATCACAACCTTGCCACCAAGCTAAAAAGACCCAGTTTTATTGCTTTGTACATCACTGTTTACAAAAGAACAGACCTACACATTTCTGACCATTCTTATTCTGGCTTACAAGAGCAATGGCAAGGAATGAAATAATGTATACCCAATCTGTGTACATCTTCAAAAAACAACGAGAATCATAACCAAATTCTTACCACAATACATCACTCCAGTACAAGATGCAACCTGAAGTTACTTCAAGTCAGTCTTGCGTATGGTATTCCTTGGATGATGTATCTCAACAATGATACCAATATCATGACTGGAAAGGGCTCAAGCTGGTATTAGAGGATGTTATAGCTGAGATTCATGGGAGATCAACACACCCACATATAGGTACCTACATGGGTGCTAGACATCTAAGCTCCCCATTCAGAGAGCTAAGGCTTCATTTGCTTAAATATAGGTTGTCTAGTGGCATTTGAGATGCCCTATGATATCTTGGACACCTGGATGAGTCTGACACAAGACCTGTGGAAAGCCTTCTGCTGCATGAGCTGGAGGCCGGGCAGCATGTGCAAGGCCGTCTCAAGTGGCACTAGAAGCTCAGGCAGCTGAATCTCATCCCTAGTAAATGCGGTTAACGAAGCCTCAGGAGCAATGTAGCCCAGCTGCCACCAGGTGTCTTCTTCGCGGCGAGCTCAATCACTTCTAGGTTCTACTGTCTAATTACTTAGACCACCACTAGCTATTAAGAGACGTTTAAAGATGAATTCACTTGTCCACACATAGTGTTCTTGTGCTGTTCAGGGTTCCCTAAGGAATCCCAGGCACCTGCAGGTGGTTGGTTGCTGTGATGCAAGATGTGCAGAAGACCAGCGTCACCCTGGAACAGCAGATGAAGGCCCAATAGGATGCTCCAGGACACCTCCAAAGGCACTAGGCAGGGTCAGGAGGACTGAACCTATGAAGAATTCCTAGACATGTAAAACACTGGAGATCTTACAAATCAGACAACTACGTGACTCTCACTGTCCCAGTGGGAGAGACTGCCCAAGGATTCCTGACCCTTTTTTGTGTACTCTAGATGTGTTTAACTGATCACAGTGCAAAGGAAGAGGGGTAGTACCCAGAGGTTCTGGCTGCACAGCAGAAAACAGTGTTTTATTTCAAGTTGCTTGAAATTAATTTTTTGTTCTTTTCAGTCGAAATTAGTTTTCAGGCAAAGTTGATACATCTGAGCCTGGCCAGTTAAAAATCAAATTTAAAAATTCCCTTCTTATAAAATCAAAGAGAAAAAGATCAACTAGAACATGGACTATTAAAATTTCAGTCCAGATAACCAACATTACCAGTACAGGATAGGACATGTTAGAGAGCAATCCATGGGAAAAAGACTTGGGGGGGACTAGTCAATGAGAAGCTGGACATGAGCCACCAATGTGCAGCAGCAGCCCAGAAGGCCAACCAAATCCTGGGCTGCATCCAAAGAAGCGTGGCCAGCAGATGGAGAGAGGTGATCCTGCTGCTCTCCTCTGCCCTGGTGAGACCTCACCTGGAGTCCTGTGTCCAGCTCTGCAGCCCCAGCACAAGAAGGATGTGGAACTGTTGGAGTGTGTTCAGAGGAGAGCCACAAAAATGATCCGAGGGCTGGAGCAGCTCTCCTGTGAGGACAGGCTGAGGGAGCTGGGGTTGTTCAGCCTGGAGAAGAGGAGGCTCCGGGGGGACCTTATAACAACCTTCCAGTACCTGAAAGGGGCCAGCAAGAAAGCAGGGGAGGGACTATTCACGAGGGTTTGTAGTGACAGGATGAAGGGTAATGGCTTTAAGCTAGAAAAGGGTAGATTTAGTTTAGACATTAGGAAAAAGTTCTTCAGTATGAGGGTGATAGCCCACTGGAATAGGTTGACCAGACAGGTGGTGGAGGCCCCATCCCTGGGGACATTCAAGATCAGGCTGGATGAGGCTCTGAGTAGCTTGATCTAGTTGTAGATGTCCCTGCTTGTGGCAGGGGGGTTGGACTAGATGACCTTTGGAGGTCACTTCCAGCCCAGACATTCTATGATTCTATAACTTAAGAGCAGTGAAATCTGCTTGTTTCACTTATTACAGGGTTTAAAAAAGTCAGGGTCTGAATGATGCAGATGGAGCTTTGACAAAGCATTTTGCTTCCTGTATATAAAGAATATTTGTTGCATGTAGTAATGATAGACTTTTAGATTTTCCATTCAGACAAATACAGATGACCAGGTAGGCGTGCTGGCTGCAAATAGGTGTGATATAGGATGCTTTCCACCAAGAGCAGATCATTTTGCTTGCTTTTTCTTTCTCTTTCTAATGTCAGAATTTGCTGTGTGCATTAGCTGATGACAGACATACTGCAGTGTTCTGAAACAAGGTGGTGATAAGCAAAGTGAAGGTTACCTTTTCTGATTTTAATGACAACTAGACAGTGCCCCTTCAGTACGTACATACTTATGACTATGTTAAGTCTGAGTTGTCAGGTGCATTCACATTTAAACAGCAATCTAGAAATAGATCTAGAGCTAAGGTATTATGATAAACAGTTTGTGCACTGATCTTAAAAGTACACAGAAAAAAAAAAGTTTGCATTTAAATAACATTTTGTTATCCATTATCAAGTTACTTAAGGGTTACTTTGCTGAACTATTTTAGACTATAATTTTAAATACATTGCTACAACAATAAAACACATGAGACTAGGAAATAGCATTTAAAAGATTCTCTCTAAGCAGAGGGAAACCCCTTCCCCACATTACTAAAAGACTAAACAGGTAATGTGTGTAATAGACATATAACTGTTTTATAGAGAACTCAGCTGTGTGGTTGCTATTTTGCAAGCTTAAAACATAAGTTTTCCCATTAGTGTCAATGCCAGAATTGCCTAGGTATTTTATTTTGGTTATCTGTTAGAGAAATTTGCCTTGGGAGATACTTCAAGTCGTGTGTTTCAGTACTTTTTATGCCTGTTTAGAGGCAGAGCTTTGCTCCTTAGAGTGACATCTGAAGAAGTACTCATAAACAGAGAAAGGCAAAGTCACAGAAAGGTCCATTGCTTTGGTAGGAACAGAAAGACACATGATGATCACAAGGAAATTAGACAGCTTTGAGATCACATGGCACCACACTCAGGACCAAGGAAATGGAGACATGAGCTGTCATGAGTGTGCAGAGCACTCTCCATACCCCATGGTATGTGGTGCTGCACGCTTCTTCCCTCCTCCACTGCTGCTCCATCCAGACTAAAAAAAAAACATAGTGGGTGAAGAAAAGATTAAAATGTCACAGTAAAAACAGAACATGTGATAATAGAAAACATTCAACAGGACACTGCTTATGGCATTAACATCATGTTTCTTTGGTAATTTTCTATTAAAACAGTAAGTAGCATAGTATTTTCCACTTTAATAATAGTAACCAAAGCAAATAATTAAATATGAAAAAAAATAGCAACAGTGACATTGATGCAATAAAAACACTTAGGAAGGAAATACTGTAGAATCTAGAAAGCTGACAGCCCTTCAGCTTGAATTTTACCTTATTCACTATAATAACCATGCATACAGCAGCATCCCCAACAGCTAGCACCACTGCAGCAAGTGACATTTCTCATCAACTGACACAATTCTAAATTTAAGAAGCTTATGAAAATGTAATGTTTCTAAAATTAATCATGCAAAGCATTTCCGTGGCTTGAGACAGCAACATGAATCCAGTGAAAACTGTAGTTGGTTTGAGATGGGAAAGAACTGCCTTGTTGAGGTGGAAATATATGATGTACAGACTCGAACATCAGCTAATTCTGTTTTCATTATTAAAACATGTAGTCTAAAGAAACAACAAAAAAGGAAGATTAGACAATAATCACTGTTTCTATGAATGCCATCCCACATCAATATGGAGACACCATGATTTAAAAGAACGAGAATAATTGCAGTTATGAGCACTGAATGTTCAATTAGCCTAGAAAGAAAAAAAAAGAAACCAAAAAAAAACAAGGAAAGAAACCAAAAAAAGCAAGGAAAGAAACCCCATGGAGTGGTTATTTCAGCTACAGATCTGTTCAGTGTCTTTTTATGGAGAGCTTTCAGTAGAGACTCTCCTCCTCCACACATGTATTGCTTTTTTGTATATCACTAAAAATGTTAAAGAGGAGCAAAGGAAGAAGAATCTTTTGGCTAATCTTATGAGTCTATAAATTTAGAGACTAAGACCTGGACCTGGATGTTAGCTACCCAATGCATGATTTAGATGGAACAGTTCAAGTCCAAGGCTATGATTCAGGATGTCTTCCAACATCAGCTTCTACACAGTGCTGCAGATACTTAAACCTGTTAGTTAAAAGGTTCTTGGAAGTGTCAAGACCTCTGCTTCTGTGCATGACCAGACCTGCCTGGCCCCAGATCTCAAACCCTCTCAATCTAGGATGGATCATGTGGAAAACCAAGAGCATCCATCTGTTTAATTTCTTGTGGAACTTCACTTACATGTGCTAAACAGAAACATGAGCAAAAAAATGCACTGTCCATTGAAGAAAAATGGACCACTAAGAGGAGAGATCGCCTATGTGCTGTGTGACAGCACAGTGATTAGACCAATCCATTGGAAAGTGAAGACTGAATGCATCACGTACTCTGAGTGGGTTAAATTCCTGCTTGCAGAGATGCCACTCAAAGGCAGGTACCAAGCCTTAGTAGGAAAAAAGTCACTTGTTTCCTTCAGAGCATGCCTGGTACAGAAGGCTCTGGGGAACACTACTAGACATGACCCACGAAACACTCCCAATATCTTACCCAAGCTTCAGGCAGCGTGCGGCAGCTCAAGACTTATTAAGGCCTAAAAGCCACAGCTGTGTTCTACCGAGGGAGAAGCATCACCAGGGCATGAAGCGCCGCGGCCGTGCGGACTCCTGCACGCCAGGCTATTTGTTAATGCTGCACCCAGGGAAGCTCCAGCAACAAGACTTTCCGAAGTTTCTTTAATTAGTCCAGAACCCTCAGACTCGCTAAAGGCATCGGTGTTTAATAAAAGCAAATGGCCTCTGCATTATTTTTTGCGAGTTTAAAAAGAGGTGAAAAGTCGCAGGAGTCGGAGCTGTTACCGGCTTTTGAGGGCTTGTCCGAGGGCTTGTCCCTACCCTTGCCCCCCGCACCCACCGAGGTGCCCGGCCCGGCATCTCCACCGAGCGCCTCT
>NW_008616640.1:0-2775 GCF_000691845.1 Merops nubicus
TGCCTTGACCCAGATGCAGGACCTTGTGTAGGCTCTGGAGATGTTGTTGCCATCATCCCTTGGTGGCTTGGCAGCATTGTGATGGGGCAGACATGGCTGGAAGGTTGGTTAGACAAGGTTGCTGCTCTTCCTCCAGCCTTTTCTCCCTCTGCAATGTTCTGGTGCTGACAAAAGTGTCCTGGTGGGAGCCTGCAGAGCAGTTTCCACTTGTGGGCTCTGACCACATTCCTGCCCAGTCACTCTCACAGCTCAGATGGTTCTGGGGGCAGATGGGTGCTCTCTGGGAGATGCTGCTTCAGCATGAGCTGGACCTTCTGACATGCTGAGCCTCCCCAAGGAGGTGCATTGGTCTCCATGGGCACCACATCCAGACAGGAAAAATGTCCAGAATAGGGCAGCCAACCTCCAGCAGCACGTGGGCAATCCTCAAGAGGAGAGACACATGCAATTTCCTGTGGTCTCCATGGACCATCTGACATCTGCACTAGCCACAGTTCTCATCAGCACTAAAAGGCACTTCCTAACATGGGCCAAGAACAGCTCAAGGAGACTGCAAAGCTCTGAGAAGTCCCAGGTCCATCTCCTGGGCTACTTGCTCAGCAAAAATGGCCAACATATCTTGCTTGTCCCTCTGCCATGACAATCTTTAGCTGTTCCATGAGCTGGTTTCTGGTGTAGCTCCACTGTTGACACTCAGCCTAGAGCAGGAGAGCTTTATCCATATGGAATTATGGTCACTGCTGAGACTGGACTTGCAGAAAGGTCCCAAATTTGGGATGTGGCTGCTGAATGCTGCTGTGTGTGGCACTAATTCTGCACACCCAGATGGCCACAGCCTGCTGCATTTAAGTACCCTCTTCCTTTTCCACCTTGGAGCTCTGACATCCCTGCAAGCAAGACACTGCAGAGGTTTGAAAGGAGCAAACCCAAGAGGATGGTGCTGTCTCCAGTCCCTCTTGTCCAAGCTAAGCTTGATGGGTGCCAAGTGGAGAAGAGGGGAAATGGGCTAAAGCTTTGTTTACCCACCAGCTCTCTCTGGAATCTCAGCAATCACCTTGAGAATTTGATATCAACTGCATGCCTGTGGCTCACACCCAGCCAGAACAACTTTGACAGTGAAACCCTGTCACATTCTTTCGAAAGGTCGCCACAAGTGAGCTGGGCTCCTATCAACTGATCAGTTCTTGACTTAAACCAGCTTAAAGAAAAAACTTCTCACAGTGAATTACAGTTTAACAGCATGTTGCTCTGTGATAAGCACAATCCATGGGGCCTGAGACACACTCTGCTCCAGAAATCCCTGATAACAGCAGGTCTCTCTGGTGAGGCACGGAGTTATCTGCCACAATCATCATGCACCTTCTCTTCCATCTACACACTGGGGCAAATAAGATTTCCTGGGCATGGTTTCTAGTTTTGGGAAAAAAAAACTGAGCTGATTTGTTGTCATTTCTAGGTAGAGGTGTCTGTGTATTCTTGAAAGTCTATCTTGGTCCCAAGGATGCTTTGATTTCTCTCTGTGCCCCCCACTCCACGTCCTCCACCTTCAGCATCAACACATCTCCTGGATGGCTCAACTCTGCTGTCCCACAGACCAGCTGTGAGTCAGTTCAGCTGCTAAACTGCAGCAAACCCCCAGCAGGATGAAAATTCCTTGGAAGTTGTTCTCCCAAGCTCCTATTTCCAGTGGCTGCAGATGTTGAACAGTTCCCATTTGGCAACCTGAGATTTTTGGCGTGGTGAGTGTCCAACCCAGGCTGAGTGGTCTTGGAAAACTTTAAACAATACATGGCAGCTAGATCCAGCCAGAACATTTCTGTTGTTAAAAAGGATAATGAGTGATCCTTGTGTAGGTGGTAATTCCCAGTGTGCTTTTCCTGGGAAGCAGGAAACTGGGTTGCACCACTCCCAAGGGTGAAAATGGTTTGAGAATGTTGATGATGGTTTGAGAATGTTGATGCTGCTTTGCTGCTGGGTCTTGGTGTGATGGAAACAGCAGAGTTCAGACAGAGCTGGGTCTGCTACTCAGAAAGTGAACTAGCCCTTACCCTTCCCTCCCTCAGCTGGGCCATTGGTATCTCAGTGCCAGCCAGAAAGGACAGCACAGATATCCAAGCCCTAGAAAAGCCCCAAAATGCATTGTGCATGTAAGCAAGGGGTTGACTTGCTCTCAACCCAGAAGAGAGGGCTGACCTGTTGTTCCTGAGGAGGGAACAGTCTTCTCTGCCTCTCCCCACCACTAAATTCAGGTCCCCACCACCAGCACCCTTATGGGAAGGTGGAGGTTGGTGAAACCACTCCTGATATCACCTCTGCTAGATGATCCACAGCTACATGGTGGTTGGGAGGGTGATGGGATGATGTCCTATTTTCCTCACTGCATTGTTGGAAGTCCTCTAGGACACAGTGATGCTTGCACCCCATGGTTCAATCAACCAGTTGTGTCCTCCCCCCAGACATCAGGCTTTTCACCCAGGAGGGGCTTTGTGCCATTGGGTGTACAAAGCCATCCTGAAGCCTTGGTTCATGCCAGGAAGTGTTTCATCCCAGAGACATAAGAGCTAACCAGCTGTTCCCAGCTCAGTTTGGGGACTGCTGCAAGCTGGGTTAGATGTCAGTCTCTGGTATCAGCCTGAGACCCTCCAATGGCAAGGTCTGTGCAGCTGAAAATCATACCAGGTCATAGAGATGTCTTCTGCTGGAGGTTGAGACACAAAAGCAGAGGATCAGAGCAGTGCCATGCCTGATGGAGAAGATGTGAGATCTTTTGCCAGC
>NW_008616641.1:0-7406 GCF_000691845.1 Merops nubicus
GAACCCCAGTCACCCAGGAATCCTGGAAGTGGACACAGACTGGCCAGAGGGCAACATTTTTGGGATGCCACCAGGGCAGGAGGTGACACGTGCTGAGGATGCCTCAACATATAACAAACTGGCAGGTGACGAGAAGTGATACACCCTGTTTACTGTGTAAAGGATTCATTCTATGTTAGTCAAAAGTCTCAACTCTAAAAAGATTAAGAAAGTTTTCAAATTAATTCAGTGTTAAAATTTGTTAAATATATATGTATGCTTACATATTGCAGAGTAAAGAAGTTTCTTGAACATTAGTGTTGAGAATTTGTATGAGCTACCCTTTAAACATAAGCCTGTGTAGGGCCACTAATGTATTTCTTTCAACAGTGTGTAGACATGTATTTTTTTTCTAGACTTTCATGTTTCCTTGTCTTTCAGTCTGCTAACACAAATAATAAAAAGACAGGGCAAGTTTTTCATTACACTATGAAACACATTGATACTGAACTTCAGTAAATATAATATTCTGAATTCATATACCTCATGCAAAGATAACTCATAATTCTATGTCCTTGGAAATAAAAGTGCTCTGGCACTTCTGTTTTCAAATTGACAGTCAAATGGAGTTTCCTAGTCTCCTGAGATCTAATTAGACTTGCAGTGTTTTATGTGCTACTCCTAAAGGGATGGGAGCTACACGGCATCTTCTGTTTATGCTACTGATGTCGCTGCTCTTCTATTTGAGAAATGGTTTGGGCATGAGCAGGGTTACTATGCCCTCTATTAAAAAAAAATGTCATTACTTTTATGTAGTTTATATGAGCTGAGACAACTATGTTTTCTATTGCACGGTGTAATGATGTTTTGCTACGTCTGTGTATATTAAAAAGACACAAGAGAATGGTACACAGAAGGAAAAAGTATCAGTTTAAAAATATATCAGAAGACACAGTCCATCACAGAAATTAGGTTGAGAGTTACAAATAATTTTTAATAGACAGATTTACTTTGGGATTTGGTTGGTTGGTTTGGTTTGGGCTTTTTGTTTATTTGTTTGTTTTTGTTTTTCTTCTTATGTTGAGAAATTTAAATGTATTAAACATAACTATTGGTCATACTACTCAGATTTCTCCAAAGCACAAGACCTGAGCAAGAGACAACATTTAATTTTCAACTCATGGGTATACTGTGCTCGGCTTTGTGATGTACGACAGGAACAAAAAGAATCAAAATGCAAGATGTCTTCAACCAAGGACATGGGTTAAAAAGAATGCATGGACTTTTTGATGGTAGAACTGAGGAGCATAATTACTACTGAGAAAAATCAAATTAATATCAAGAACAGGTGAGCTACCTCCAGTAAGATATTTTGTCAATTAACTGTCTTAAAAAGGGCACAGATATGGTCTTTCTTTCCTCTGTTTCAGCAGTTATGATTTTACTTACATGACAGGTATGGATACTTTGAGTGCTACACAGCTACAACACTGGAGTAAAGATCAAAAAATTAATGTATAGACATTGAGTTCTGTTGTGCTGAAGGCAACATCTGAGCATAATTAAGACCCTGTGCACTTTCAATATCCAGACTGCTCCTGTCTTGACACAATTCTATGACTAAATAGGAAAGAGCGAAAAGTAGTAAGTATCCTTGTCCACTTTATTACTGCCAGCCTCCTCGGATCAAAGTACAATATTCAGAGCCATAAGAAGGAGAATGAGCAATTCAGAACTATTATTCTATACCAGGATGACTAATCACAGACTGCAACCACTATATAGCTTTTTCAAATGTCTTTTTGGCTCTAAGCAGAGTGTGTTTTGCATCTGATTGGGAATTCTGTCACCTTGGAATTTGCAGACACACTACTAAAAATGTACCTGATTATACAATGAGCAACAGCAGAAATCTAGATTGACAAGGAGGGAATACCTAAACAGCAGAAACTCAACAGACTGGAAACCTGAGACAATATATTCATCACGCAGATGCACAACACCATACGTTATAAAAGGTTTCTGTGAAACTCCTCAGGCTCAATGATAAAATTAGTATACTCTGTATGACTATAACTGAACATCTTACAAATTTTAGAACACGACAATTTCTTTCCTTTTCTACATTTTTTTTTTTTTTCTCAAAGTAAGGCTTAACATAAGAAAGCAGGAGAAAAATATCACAGATGTATTTTCCCTGAAGCAAACATCAGGCCTTTTTGTGATAAAAACATTGAGAAAAATATAGAGATGGATTTAAAGCCATACAAATAGAACAGAACACTGGAGAGTAATTTTTTTTTTTTTTTTTTTTAAAGTTGCTTACTTCCATACTGCAAAATAAAATATTAGTAACTTTTTTTTTTTTTTTTCCTAGAGTGAGTTGGATTTGTTGGGTTGTTTGTTTGGGTTTAATGGCCTTTGATTGATTAATGAAATACACCCATGAATTTTGATTTTTAGCACACTGGTATACACTACATATTGTTTAGTTGGCAGTCTGTTTTTTAACTGATCTAATCAGAAATGCTGAGATTATCAATAGCATTGAACTAGCATTTTGTGATTGTGGTTGTATCAATCTACAAAAATGTTACTTCACTCTCTAAGGATGTTTTTCATGTCTTTTAAAACCATGAACAGCCAAAGGGCTAAGCAAAGACTTACTAGACCTTGAAGTACCTTTATAAGTGGTATTATTTTTATTTGTAGCCCGGGTTGAGATGAAAACATAGAAAAAGTACATTAACACAATGCTCAAAAATATCAGGAGAAAAAACTAACTTCTCAGAGATTTTTCATTCCTGTTCAAATATTTCAAAAGCTGCAGAAAGCTTAAGAATATTAAGACAAACAAGAATTTTCTATATTTATTGAGCACAATCCCAAATTCCAATCCAATATTCACCCAGCTGATGAGGAAATTCAGGACATGGATTTACCTATTAGCTAATCAAGGCAGTATTTTCAGTCTCTTTGCCATATATCTCTGTATGTTTCTTTATCTCAACTAAATATATCAGCTTTAATAAAAGAAAACTTTTGAGAAAATCTTTTTTTCTCAACGTTAAATAAAATTTTGGTTTTCAACATCTAGCTAAAAAATGTTTCTGTAAATTCCTCATTTGAGTAAAATTGCAACAGATTTTCTCAGGATTTTCAACAGAATTTTATCTAAGCTATCTATATCTTCTGTTTTCAACAGATTTAAAAAAAAAAAAAAAATAGTAACTGGAGGTAAGTGTAAATTTTGATTACATTAGTAACACTGGGGATTCATAGCACAAGACATGAGAAATTCTCTAAAGACCAAAAGGAAGAACAGCAGTTCAGGAAGCCAAAGTTATTAAAAACCTCAGAGGTAGCAGAGCTGACAAACTGGGTAGTACACAGTAATTACCCATTTATGATTTAAAACACAGGAGTGCTGGATCATGACACCATTTCCACACATTTTATGCCCTCTGTACAATTATGCTATCATGGCTGCATAAACAATAGTATCTTGTGTATCATAATGGACTTGACAGGAATGCTGCTGACCTTTCCCTATGAGCATGTTTGGCACCCCCTTTTCCTCCTGACTGCTCACTCACCACATCTCTTATGCTTAAAGCTGAAAGATGTCTTTACTGTGGACACCAAGTCCAAAACTGTGTCATTATGAAACTACTGCAGACAACTGACAACTATACCGCTTGGTTCACAAGACAATCTACCTGTAGAAATTTAAACTGTATGAAAAAAACAAACAGACGTGTAAGCCAAATTCTTAGGCTCCTAAATTCACTAGCAAGAAATCTTCATATCATATAATAAACAATCACACTTTACTTAGGAAAGGTTGCTGCAAGAAGCAACCTGATTGCATTTCAGGAATGGTAGAACAAGGAAAGTAAGCTTAGACATATTTCAGGCAACACTGGGACTGGTCTTCGGCATTTTATGATGTGTTTTTTTTGCCACTGCTGCCAAAACTATTTCACATAAGATGTATAAATATATACTATTGTAATGGATAAATCATTGTGAGAAAAGTATGGATCTTTTTCCATAGCACCTAAGTGAAAACAACAATATTAAGATAAACACACTTCAGGTCAGTAAGTGCAATGACATCTTGTCAGGATTGATTCAGCTCCTGTGTTGACTAATAAGTGCCTGCCTACAGTTTCTCAGTCTGAACACAAGAATTGTTATTCCTGTTACTGCTGCCCTTGCTCTAAAATACTTCAAGCAGTGGAATATTTGTTGTTTGTATGGCAACTAAGCCAATTATTTATGAATCCTAGGAAAGGCCACAAAAAAGTTTTCCCTCTTTCTTTTTCTCATTCTTCCTCTCTCTCTTTCCTCTCAAACAAGTAACTGGGGAGACTCTTGCCAAAACTTCTGAAATAGGATAGTACACTTATTTTTATGTGCAGCTACAGGGTTTTATGTTGCAGGCAACTAAAATCAAAATAAGGAAAAAAATAGTCACTTAAAACAATATTTCCTGTCTGACACAACAGTGTTTACTTGGCTAACATACACTAATTAATAAGACAGAATAAAAGTCGAGTGTTTGGTTCTATTTTTATATTCTGGACCTGTGTTTCTTTTTCTTTAGGGCATGCTTTTTTACTAATGTTGATACCAAAAGCATACTACAATTGATTTCAGTCAAAATACAGCTGAAATTATTATATGATCATGAAAAAAAGTGAAAGTGAAAAAAAAACAAAACAAAACAAAATAAAAACCACCAACCAATTTAAACTGTGTCAGGTGGAACTGGAATTGTGCTATCCTAATCCATATTATGTCTGCATTAATGAGTAAAAACCTCTCCTATCAGAAAGTTCTTAAAACCTTAACCTCAATTATGCCCATTTTCTCTGCCACCACAGAAGCTACCTTATAAAGCAAGGTACAGAGGAAGAAAAAACATTTATCACCAATCTGCACCTTAAGAAAGTTATGACATTGAGAAAGAAAGCCCTCAACGTCCTGGGACAACAATTACATTCCAACAGAGGAATCATAGTATGATGTATTTTTTTTCCTCCATGTTCTGTGTCTGACTGTACATTGTTAAATCATGTTGTCATTCTGAATACAGTTACTTTGTGTCTCCCTGAGCTTCACTGACTGTGGCAACATCAGCAAATCCAACACTGGGAAAATCAAGAATATAAAATAAGAAAACCTGTTCACTCCATAATACAAAACTATTTTAATTTCCACCTGGAGTTCACAGGTATAATATTAGTCATGAGTCTTCTAAATTTTTTGTAACTCTTCTTACTGCCACCTTCACACTTATAAACATGACTTCAGAATAAAATCTTTTCCATAATATCAAAATAAGGTAAAAGGTGACATGATTTTAAAGATTCTTACTTTATTTTTTGCTAAAAAATTTGCCCATGTTTCTAATTGTTTGGTAAATCACCTGATGGCACAAATAAGAGTTTCCAAATAAAAATCTTGGCCATAGTTGGTCAATAAGAATTTATTCTACTTAATTCAAAGTAGCAAGATTTCATCCCCTAAATGACTGTTACACATCCTACTATAGTGGTTGAAAGTAAGACCTTTTTTTTTTTTTTTAATAATATCTATATCTTAAGTAAAATGACATATCTTTGGGATGACTAAAAATACTACAAACCAGATTAAAACTTAGAATCATAGAATCCTTTAGGTTGGAAGAGACCTTTAAGATCATCAAGTACAACCATGAAACTTGTTATAATTAAAGATACTGTACTAAATTCTTTTGCCTTCCAAGTTTGTTTTGTTTTGGTTTTTTTTTCTGCATAACATTCCCCAAAACGTCCAAGAGGTTTACAGCTAAGAGCAAGCCTTAAAAATACCAGTAAAGCTGTATCAGAAACTAGCTGAAAAGTAATCTTCATAGATGGTTAGAGAAACCAAAAAAATGGTACAAACTAATAATTGAAATGATTCAAAATGAGCAACATAAAAAAAAGTGCATCACATATTTACACGCATAGCCAAACTTTTCAAGTTTTTTATCCTTTTCGATGGAGAGAGAGGAAGATAAATGTGTGTTCATAGTTGGTGAACTGTACCTTGGACTTTATTTAAAGCAAGTATGGTTAAGTAAGGCATACGTTATCCAGAAGCTAACCCATCTTTTTACAGTTTGGCACTGGAATAATGCTATTGATTTCTGTGGAACTATATTATATTAAAGGAGAGTAACAGAAGAGTTCATCTGATTGACTTCAGCAAAAGTCACATAGCTAAACCTGTTAACAAACACAAAAATGATATTATTACTTAGAAGTTAAGCTTAATTTTTGCATTTCGTGATGTAAATTAGGTAAAATAGAAGATATGTATATGGTTTAAGAAGATATGTAATGTTCTGCCACAAGAAATACTATTTCAAATAGCAACAGATTCTTCTTGAACTTTTGGACCACTTGATGGATGAGGAATTGGCTGTATGGTCACACTCAAAAGAGTTGCAGTCAATGGCTTGATGTTGAAGACCAGTGATGAGTGGTATTCCTCAGGGATCAGTACTGGGACCAGTGCCATTTAACAACTTTGTGGGTGACATGAAAAGTGGGATTGAGTGCACTCTCAGCAAATTTGCAGATGACACCAAGCTGTGTGGTCTGGTGACGTAGACACACTGGACGGAAGAGAAATTCCATAATTTTGTAACTTCAATTATGTATTACTTTATCAAACATTAGTAGTGATTTATAAATCTAACAGACAGAAACAATGAGAACAAAACATAAAAATCAGGTATTGATGGAAAGCAGATTTAAAATGAATTAGGGTCAGAACAGATGTTTACGTTCATAATGAATACAAAACTTGATTTGATACAAAATTAGACTTGTTTCCTTAATTATTTTTAATAAAAGTTTCATAATTCCTCCATTCTGAAAATATGGGAAAAGCTTTTCACTTGCTTTTATTGCAGTTCATAATATTATGTTTATTTTTAGCTTTCCTTCCTTTTAATTTTTCATGAAGTCACCATATAAGTAGCCTAAATTTTATATTTTCTTTTCCAGCATATTTTACAGAAAATATTCTCAAAATTTTTCCTGTAAATGCATTCTTAAAATAGAGTGCCTAGATGATGGCAGGGATAACACATGTTCAAGGAATCAGTTGATAGAAAGTCTTAATGATTACAGAAACTTTACTACCATAAGTAGCCAGCCCATAGGACTACACCAGTGAGTGAAGACGTGACCTTAACTATGCAGTAATTAGACTATGATAATAATGTATCATAGGACTTAATTGATTGTTTGTTTGGGTTTTTTTTTACTGTAAATATGATGAATATACAGTGAGATTTTATTAGATATACAGACAAATGTAAAACTATTCTGAATTTGTATCTAATAACATGTCTACTAACACAGTGTAACAGACGAGACTGTTTCTTA
>NW_008616642.1:0-7045 GCF_000691845.1 Merops nubicus
GCTGAGAAGGCACTCTGTACCATCATCCAGCATCTGATTTTTCAATTTGTGTGAAAAGGCTGAGATATAGGATTTACTAACAATCAGCCAACTGGAAATTGTAACTGGGTTCAGGCACTTGGAAGGAAACTCTTTATGGTAAATTACTAGGAATCACATTGCATCAAGATTAAATAAAATTATTACAAAAGAGTTTTTAATGCTAATAGGAGAGTCTTACTTCATGCAACACTTATTTAAAAACAAACAAACAAAAAACCCAAACAAACAATTGAAATCACCCCTAGGAACAGCTGATAAAGAGATGTTTTGTTTTTCTTTGCATATTTGTCCATTCTTCCCATGCTATCATTTTTAATCAAGAAAATGGTCAGCACATCATAATCTAAGAGAAAGGGGAGCTCGTGATAGAATTTTCCCCCGCAATTTCTGGAGCAATGGTTGGGTTTTAATATAGAATGTTTTTAAGTTGATGATGCTGTATTTTCTATAAATCAAGGGATTTTATCTAATTTGGAACACATTTCATAAGACAAACTTTACTGCATTAATTTATAACACAAATTTAAACTAGTTCATATCTATTTATAAAGGACCAGAACTTCAAAAGAAGTGGAGACTTTACAAGAGGCTAAGTAATTCTCTGTGTTACTCATTAAAAAAACTCACAGCCACTAGCTAGTGACTGTTCAAATCCATAATTTCAAACCAACAGTAGTAATATTCCAAGCATAAATGCAGTCAATTAGACCCAAATATGTTCATTTATTAAAAAAATCACATTTATCTAATGAAACGTTGTTTAATATTTAAATAAGTTCCCATGGTTCTACTTACCACAACTGCTGGTGGGAAAAGTCTTAGATTTATTCTTGACTTTCATATTAGTATTTGCATTAAAAATACTTGTAAAAGAGTGAAATGAACAGTTTCTAAATATCATCAACTGACAGTTAATAGTAAAAATGTTTAACTTTCATAACTACTCTGTTTGCCCCCTCCCCTTATTATTTATGGTTTAATTATATTCAAAATCCTAAAGGTATCCATTTAAAAGAAGAAATGAACTACAGCATTTTAGACCAAAAACTGTCATATAAACCCAAAAGTTTTGTTTTCCATAAGATATTCCTGAGAATTTTTGGCAAACAGTTGCTCATTTTGAATTTAAAAAGCAATACCGAAATCCTGCCTGTGTTTCTAGGCTCTTGTCATGATTTCTTCTTTGTCAAGTACAATCAAAATTGCTTCAGCCTTTCCATGAATCTCATTGTTTGCCTCCTCATAAGTCAGCAGCTCTGTTTTGCTTCTGGTAATGCTACCCACAGCTTTGTCTTGTCCCATAAACTCTGAGCCTGAAGGTTTTCCCTCATGGTCAGTTATGCAGGTGTCATTTCCCTGACTCAAGCCCTGGCAATCTGCAAGAATTTGCAACAAGAGGAGAGCCAGCATACAAAGTGCACCTCAGGCAGAGAACCCTTCTTTTTTTGTTCTCTTGGGTTCATTCAGGGCCTTATATGAAGTCTGCTTTACATTTTTATTTATTTGTACCAAGGGCACAAGTTTTCTGTCAGGGACACAAGAAGTGATCAAGACAATTCTTTGATAAGCAGGTCAGGAAAAAGGTAGATAAACCAAATGCTTTCTTAGGGGCTTGTTCCTACCAGCTGTGAACTATTATATATACTAGTGGAAGTATCTTCATTTGATTGTGTGTTTGTTTCACAGGGAACAATCAAGTGAAATTTCTGCCTCATTTAAGTTTTCTTTCAAACTTCAGTGACTACTGAAGACAAAGAATTTGTCCTGTTACATTTGGTTGTCTGTAAGATGTAATGTGTACAACACAGCAGAGAAAAAAATTTTCTGGAGTTTTGTGATTATCTCCACACAGATCTATTCAGATCTATTTTCAGAAACAGAGACCTGAAATAAAAAGAAAATATGTTTTGTTTAATAAAAAGCTTGAAGTATAGGGTATCTTTGTCACAATTTTAAAATTTAAGTTCAGGTTGTATGACTTCATATAACTTAGTGTGACTTGGGAATAGTACTGTTAAATATTTCTAATTTTTTATAGGTATACTCTTTTATCTTACATAATACTTATGTGCATATTTCTAAAGAAGAGAAGAGTTAAACAGACATTAAATTCCATTGTTATATAATACTTCAACAGCCACAAAAGAAATTTGGGGTTTTTTCACTTGTCCAGTCATTTTCAACTTGGCACAGCCAAACCATATGCTTGTATTATTTTATGTTCCTACCCTGACTGAAAACAGACTTAGTCAATCATTCTACAGCAATTAACCATTTTAAGTATAATTTATGAATAGTAACACTGCATAATGTTGAGAAGTAAGTCTGCTCTAAGTCCATCTAATTGGTTATTTGAGATGAAACATTTACTGAGTTATGGTACAAGCCCTTCAGCTTTTGGTATACAGTTACATAAATTCATTTGTAGATGTAAAATTAAGCATGATGCTCTTAAAAATATTTTTGAAATATAAACACTATTTTTCTGATCAAGATTATGAACCAAGCTGAGTGTATTTAAGACTGATATATCCATGGAAGAGTATGGAGTGTCACCTCTTTTAGGGATAAAAAATTCTGGTGTTTGCTCAGACTAACAATGACTTGAACTATGCAAGATTAGATAGAGATGTGTGTGCAGCTGGTATGGATAACCACCATTTGCTATCTTCTTTATTGAGCCTTAATAGAACTGCATTCCTTCCTTAGTAATATTCCAAGAACTGACCACACCTGACAAGTGATGGTGCAGGTGGCCTGTCCAAGCTCTTGCAGTTAATTATGGATTTGGTTTAGGACAAGCATCAGAAAGAAACAACTGAAGATTTCAGAATTACCATCTCATCATTGCCATCATGTATTCCTGAAAGGATCTAATTCTTCTGGACTCTTGGAAAGATATTACAACTGAATACCTAGTATAAAAGGAGATAAAAGACAACACAGGTAACTGGCCAGATGTGATGAATACTGTCAGTTCCTCATTAAGTGCCCATATACTGACTTGTAAATAGTAGTAAACATTTTTCTGGTAATTATTCCTGCTTCTGAAATGTGAGGAGAGAAGATGGAAACAGCCAAAATTAATTGGCTACTAAAGAAGACCTGCACTTTTATCAAATGTTCCAAAGTGGCAGAGGGACTTCCTTGGGGTATTTCCTGGCTTATGAAGTGTACTTCTTGTACCTGCTGTCCTAATAACAAAGCAAAACTCCGCTCTCATGATTACTAAGGTCTGTGGTATGCTCTGGCTGGATTAAGAGGTACTTTGAACGTGAAGCACAGATATCAAATTTGTCAACAATATGTCAGTATTTGCCATAGTCTTGTTATGCCAGTAAAGTTTAATGTCCATTTTACAGCACCTGTAATGTTTGATGTGCTGTTTCCTCTAGACTTGATAATGATTTTTGTTTCTGCTCAGCAAACTGAGTTTTTTAATGCTTTGTAAATAAACTGAAGATACATTAAGAAAACTTACTAATAAACATGTTGCACCATGTCCTGTGGATGATTTTCCTCTAGTTCCCAAGGTCAAACTGGCTAAGGAAGCAGCTATAGCTTACCAGACATCTGTCTTGAGGGTGGTAATTTTTTCTTGCCCTCTTCATCCTGAGTGGTTCTGCTTGGCTTTTATTCCCATCACAATTTGAGGATAAATGTCCATTCCTCTGCATCTGACATAGGAGGAGATAAATGTATAAGAGGACTCTGAAGACAAGTCTTTTATAAGCATTGTAATGTATATATATTATATACGTATAATATGGTTATATATACAAATGGGAAGAGTTCTTTTCCCCTGGCTAACAGCCAAAATAACATTTTGTGAAGTAGTTTCTGATGTTCACTGCAGTTTGTAACATGTCTATAGTTGTGTAACACTAGTCCCTAGCACCAGCAATCCCTTATCCCAGTCTTTTATTGCCTTTCTGCTAGTCCTGTTCCTAAAAAATGTACTGTGATCCTTTTCTGAACCTATATTTCAAAAGCATTTGTGTTTTACTGTCATTACTGTGTGAAAGTGGAAAGCAGGTAGCAAATTGTGCAGGTAACCAGCCTGCTACACGACCTTATTTCAGAAACAATTTCTCCTTAACAACAACTACACAGGGCTTTTTCTCCCCCAGCAGTGAAAGTATTTCTATTTCTCCATGCTCCAAAACATGCCTTTTCAGGACCCGGTTATGTGGTGACACTGAAGCCACGGTCTGCCTTTGTTAATGCCTCCCATCCTGTGGAACTGCAGGGCATGGGAGAGAGGAAGAAGCCCATGTCTGACAGGACACAATGTCTGTGAGCCACAAGCTACTCATCCATCTCCATATCTCCATTAAACAGCTATTACTTCCACACCATCGTGTGCTCTGAATCTTAAGTTTCTTCTTTGCCTCCATCTGTGACCCCACAGGTATAACTTCTATCTTCCTACTCAAAGTGAGAAAGAAAAATCTTTCTTTCATGGAAAAAAATAACAATTAGGTTCTCCCAAATGCTTTAAACCAGAAATTCTGAGTCTTGTTTGCAATGCTGAAAGTCTATGGCTGCATTATTGCAATGACCTTAATTGTAAATAAAGACTTCTTTGTTTGTGAAATAAAATAATTAAATAGAACTAGCTAAATAAAATAGCTGTTACTGCTTCCATTTCCACTTTCTTTCCTCACCTTCTACCACATCTCCATGGTTTAATGGCATCTGCATATGACCATCCTGACAAGCTATCCTCTCACTTTAATGTGTAAAATCTCCAGGGACTTCCACCTACTGCCTGCCACAAAAGAAAAGTGAGTAGCAGTACCATAAGAGCAAATAGAGGGCAAGAAAAAAAGCAAAACTGAAACAGAAGTGAAAAGATTTACGAAATCTAACATAAGTTGCAAAAGATTACTTGCACAAGAAATTCAGGTAATATTGTTAGAGTCTGTTTTAAAATTGCCAACAATTAATTAATTAATTTTTTCTGTCTCATGTCTTAACATTGTCAGGTTTATAGAGGTATTATTTATTGTGTCTTCAAATCCCACAACTTTGAAAAAAATTTGATTTTTTTTCTTCTATTTTCATGCTTTACCTCTGTAAGACAGAGCTAATACAGTTCTCTCTTAATGAAGTTTTCAGTCCCAAAACAAATTGTACAGCATATCTTCAATGAGACTTCATTTTCCAGCAAGTTTTTAATCAATGTATCAATTAGTGCAGTGAATTCTCAACTCCTAAGCAGATTCAGAAAGGATTTAATTAAAAAAGCCACTTTTAAGTATTGCTACCAAACTCAAGATATTTATTTGTGGGGTTTTTTTTGTTTGTTTGTTTGTGGTGGTGTTTTTTTGTTGTTGTTGTTGTTGCTTGGTTTGTGGTTTTTGTTTGTTTGTTTTGTTTTCCAAAAGCAAAAGAAAAGAAACACTTCTTTCTCTTTTGGAAAGTGATACTGAATTGCTAGATTTATTTCTGAGTAATTTGATAAAGAAAACCTAAACAAATTGCTATTCTTAGCTCAAACCCAGATAAATGCCTATCAATGCAATATACTTTCATTTTAAAAGGTTAAAATGTTTAAATTCAGAAAGCAATATAATGAAGGTGTATATGAACATAATAAATGAGATCTTTCTTGTTGCATTTACTGTTGTACTTACTCTGTCATGGACAAAGGACTTGTAGAGAGAGAAGAAAACCCTGATACATTTCCCTTTCTTTCTTTTTCCCTTATTATTTCCTGAAATTCAAAATAAATAATCATTAAACAAATAAAGAGTATTCTTCCCTTCAGATATCTATACGTTCTCACAGCAAAGTATTTAATTTCAATTCTCCAGGTATCCTGTAAATGCACAAATCAAGAGTACATATTAAAAAATCAAAATGTAACAATTGTTTATGTCCTTAAATATTCTTAACTGAAAAGAGAATATTAGGGGAGGCTGAGGCTAAGAAACTTCCTATGGAAATGTCATGAGAAAAGGGTTTCAAATGCTAATTTGTCCAATTCACTGAGGCTATCAAGTTGTCATCTGCATCCCGTATTCAACTTTGGAGAGTGTTGCAACAAATACTGCAATTCAAGGAAAATAAAATTTACAGCTTTTGAAGTATCCTCCCATATCAAAAGAACTTGCTAGAGCCAGTAAGAAGAATTAGGCTGTTTTAAATACATTATAAATGGTTTGCATGTGCTTTCTCCTGATATTTTTACATTCCCTCTATTGAATTTCAAATGGAATCAGTCCGAGCACCAGCTAATTATAATGCTTTGTTTGCAGAATAATCCTCCGTTTAAAGTGACATTTTTGTTGTAAATAAAAATACTGTTGAAATCCCATTCTTCCCAAAGAGGTGTGCCATTCTAAAGTTCTTGAATTATTAAGTATAATTTGCACAGGGAGTGAGTGTTTGCTGTACAAATAACCTCTGAGGTCCCAAAATCATATGTGGTAATAATGGTATATTTCATAAACAATTAATGGCAACCACAAGACCGTAAGCCAGACAGGATAGTGAGTCCTAAATAAAGCAGAACCTCCATCATGTATTGAATGGCACTCTATCTGTTCTGTCCCAGTTAGAAGGCAGAACTGTGTCCCACCTCCCTTATCCCTCAGTTTCCCAGATAGAGAGGTAAATAAGGAAGGCAGGGGGAATGAAAACCTTGCACCAAATTGAAGATTAACAAAACGAAATATACTATTTAACAGGGAACAGAAAGGAAGAAGGGAAAGGGTTTAACAGGGTACAGAAAGGAAGAAGGGTAGGGGTTTAACAGGGAAGGGGGGTTGTAGGAACAACAAGGTAAGGAAGATTAAACTTCCAAATATACAAAACCCAAATGCTATGCTGAGGCTCCCCGGTGCTGGATCTCGCTGGATTGAGGTGGATTGAAGCTGGATGCACAATCCTTGGATGTGGATGGAGGCAGGGAAGAGTCTGTAGATCAGGCCCAGGTCTCCAAGATGGCCACGGCCACGTGTAGCACAGGGAGCAGCAGAGCAGCGTGTGCCCAGGT
>NW_008616642.1:7089-9816 GCF_000691845.1 Merops nubicus
TTTTATAGACCTTGGCAGGAAGTCCCGAAGACAGGAAAAGGGGAGTGGGAATAGGACAGGTGTACGCCCCTTCCATTCAGGCTTGTACCTGGTTTAGGGTTTCAGACCTCCACCCACCAGGGGCAGCAGGTTTCAAACCATTACACTATCTAAACAGGATCTGGAAAAGGGATAATCAGAAGCAAATCAGTATGATTAAAGTTCAATTAAATATTAGAAATATGATTGTTCCCTCATATTAAATAATTTGTATAGTTTCTCAAACTTACTGTACAGAAGGGTTCAGTGAGACTATATAATACACAGATGCTTGAAAATGGAAAAATTAAATGTACACAAAAGTTGCTCACAAATTCCCATGTCAAAAAAAAAAAGAATGAATTCCCAATGAAACACATGAAGGTACTTCTGTAGAATTGATGCTCTAGCAAGAAGGGAATGTCCAGTTGCAACATACCATTTTGTATCTATGAGAACCCCCAAAATAACTTTTCCACATTTCTCTAAGTCTATTGCAACACAATACATATGAAGACAGTTTGACGGATTGTTATGATAGTGTCTACACACTCCCAGGGTAGGAGCTGTCACCATAGAATTTCATTACAAAAACAGGTTTGAAACTATACACACAAATATTCATGGCATCAGAAGCTACTGAGATTGTTTCCTCTTTGGTGATGATGGTGAAGCACAGAGAGTAAGATATGGCAGCTTCTCACAGAGATCTGGAGCTGAATCTCTAGTAGAAAGGAAATTGTGATATTCATCAATAGAGGAAGAAAACTTCTTCAAACTCAGTCCTTACTGCACCATGCACAATTAGATAAGAATTGCTGTTAATTCCTTTCATAAGGGCCACTCTATAGGAGCCACCTTTCGGATCTGTTAGGGCAGTGAAGACATATATAATACCTTCAGGACTGAGAACCCTATGGACAAAAAATTAGCATTTCTTTGAGAGGAAGTAAAAATTTTTAGAAATATGGGAGACACAATTTGCCTGTTACTTTCTCATGCCTGGACAGAGTATACTAGCTGTGAGTGTTTGTGCTAGTGTGCAATGCAGTCCAGGGTTCCCATGAGGTAAGATGAAAGTTTGTGAGTCTTAAGTCTGACTCAAGATCTCACAAGTTACTCGAATACAAGTGCATTTGGTTCACCCGCCAAAAGACAAGACAGAGAGGCAACATAAATGCTCATTTATGAGCAATATCTTCAGTCTGCCTAAGTCCTAATTTGCCTTGTGTCTAGCACTGCTGTACAATGGACTGTTGCATGGGAAAAGGGTCCAGTATGGGCTATGCAGGCTGCAGAGTGCTACTGTAGCATCACAGTTGTGCAAGAGAGTTGCAATCATGCAGTGGATAAGCTGGGATGAGGCAGGACAGCACTGAACATTGGAATGGAGTGGAGAGAAGAGATTCCTGGTCACTAAAGCTCACTGAAGCCCATCAGGATGGTCCTCTGCAAAAGCTATCTCCACAGAAGTTCTTGGCTGAAGATATGTCACCGGATTTTATTCCTTAGAGTCACTTGAGATTAAAGATACAATAAACCACCTTGAAAATCAAGTATTGTCTGTTCAGAGGAGTAATTATGTATTTTACCTATATCTACCATCTGTTATAATTCTTGACATGACAAATAAAAGAGGAAAGATGAAAGTCCTGCATAGGTACCTGACTTCCACTCACTGTTTGTTCCTATACAACAGGTCATTTGAGCTTTTTTTTTTTTTTTAATATCTGGAACTCAAAAGAACTTCACCTAGCATACAATATAATCGTATCACATTGCAAAATTTGGTGAAGCATTTCTAGCAGCCAGAAAATGACCTGTGTTTTTCTTTTGGTACGAACAAATAAAAACACAGTATGTCAGATTGCAGTGGAAGATGTACTGGAGAAAAACACTAATGACTGCAGTTTCCCAGTTTGGTGCTTTCCAGAATTCAACGTGGTGTAACAGCTGGAGTTTAGCTGAAACGTATGAACTTCAGGGGTACCCATTTTTCCCAATGTTTGACAGCAGTAATTGTCCTTACCTGTTTGAATTACCGGCATTTTAAGCTCTGCAAAACATTAATGCCAAAAAGAAAGCAGGTTTGAATTCTGTTTTTTGTGCCAGTAGTGTTACATAATGAGATAAACGTTGGTAATTGTGTTCAGCTCAATAACACTTTTAATTATAGTTGAGATCTCCTTTAAAGTGTATGGATTTTACTGATGCAAAGTAAACAGCTGAATGCCAAAAGGAAGTAGTCTCATGGATTTCTACTGTCTAATTAAAACACAGAAACATTGCTTAACCAATTCAGGCATTTAGAGGCATGGGGTGGGGGGGAAGCTGTTAGCACATTTAATACCCAGGTTCTCAGATAGTAAAGTTTATTTTACATATGAACAAAACATCTTTACTCTGGGAATTTAATCTCTTTTTCTTGTTAAGCAGGGCAAACAAGTCATGAACTGTCTACTATATTTCTGTATATAGACAGATAAATAAGCAAGGAAGTCCCACCAAATCCCCATAGCCCTGCTCAGCAATATACCTATGCACATTCCTAAACTTCAACCATGTCATCTGTCCTACTAACCTGTAAAAAATCTACCTGCATATATTTTTTGTTAAATTTAGGTTTAATTTCTGATAACCAAATTGCAGAAGAGAGGCAGAATTATCTTGGTGATAAAATGCTTGGTGACGTACGGAAACAGACTCTAT
>NW_008616643.1:0-5993 GCF_000691845.1 Merops nubicus
GCGCAGGGGTGGGTTTTGATCATGATCTTCCCCTCTTTCTGAGCCTTAGTGGTGAAGTAAAGCCGCCCCTTCATCGCCTTGCGCCTGCCGGGAAGCCGATAGGGGCGAGGCTCATATGGGGAGCAGCAGCCAGCCAGCCAGCCAGCCAGCCTGGTCCCTCAACACGGTGGGCAGGAACCGTACGCCGGCCCGCAAAGGCGACGGGGACCTGCTCGCACTCACCTCTCTGCGTCCAGCTTCATCAGCTTGCGCACATCGAAGCAGAACTGGACGGTGGTGACAGTGCAGCTGGGATAAGCCTCGCTGCAGGCACAGGGAAACGGTGGCACCAGGAGCCGGGGGACGGGGACAGCCCCTGCCACCTGCCTGCCAACCGCCTGGCGAGGCTGCGGCACGCCGCTACTCACTGGAAATGCTTGATGATAAGGGAAGGGTCTGTGATCTCCTTGGGGATGTGGGTAACCATCAGTGTCCGGGCGACCTAGGGCAGGAGAAGGAGCAGAAGGGGTGGGTGTGCAGGATGTCTTGCTGCCACCCTGTTCGCCCAGCTGCCAGGAAGGCAGAAGCAACCCAAGTCATTGACTGCCACCCCTGAGGCTGGTCAGCAGAGACCTCCTCAGTGCCCACTGCCAGAAACCTGGGGCATGGCTGGACCCTGCTGCCTCCCAGACGGACGGACATAGCTGAGCTTCAATCTCAAGAGACAAGGCAGCAAGAGAGCGAGAGATTTGCCTCTGGGCTGCCAGGCTTTCTCCAGAAGCTGAAGAAAAGCAGCTGTATCTTTCCTTGCCTGCCCAGTCCCAGGCTGCTTCTAAAGCTCTCCCTAAGTACAGGAACCATGGCTTCCACAAAGCACAAAGATGTCCATCAGCACCAAACAAGGCAGGAGGGGTCATTGCTCACCTTCTCATTCTCTCTGTATTCAAGGTGGACAGAGTGGTGAGCCATGCAGAGGATGGTGAGGATGAAATAGATGAGAGCGAAGATGCTGTGCAGCCACAGGAGACGGTCCCTGGAGGAGGGGAAGAAGGGATCAATGAGCACTGCAGTGGGCATGTGGACCAGCCTCGTGCTCAGTGCCTCACCCGTGACCATCCCCACCATGCAGCAGGACCTCCCCAAGCTGGCTGCCAGACCCTCACTCTAGGATGAGAGGGACAGTGTCCAGGGCACTGGCTGAGACACTACAGGAATGAGGCTGCCCAGTGCCCCCAGGAGCACTTCCACCGGCAGCGGGGTGCAGATGCGGGGGCTACTGTGAGCGGTGTGCTGCTCACATGGACCTGTCCCTGTGCCCAGCACGGGGCTGCAGCAGCACCCACAGCCCCCCCGGACACGGGAGCCACGTACTGCGTCGGGATGTTGGCAATGGTTGTCCGTCCAAAGTGGGTGGGATTGCGTCCTGCAGGGGAAGAGGAGAAGCAGGAGGTTAAGGGAACCCTGTGCGGTACGCCGCTCGTGCTTGCAGGGTTAGTTGCTCTGGTCTTTGCTCCCTCCTTTTCCATCTCCCACCGTCCCCACCAAGCCCACACTGCCCAAGAGCTCCCTGCCTCTTGCATTACTTTGTCCCACAGGTGATGATGGATTCCTGCTCATACCAGGACTCTTGACAGAGGGGTTCTTCTGCCCTCTGGTCATCAGCGTGGTGCTCACCCTGAGGCTGGGGAAGCTTGCACCACACCTCTGAGCCATCCTGTGGCTGGGAAAGCACCTACCCAGGAGGTCCCCTGAGAAGTTGACAGGCAGGATGACAGCCACGGAGAGCACACAAACCAGCATCAGCAAGACCAGAAGGTGCCGCTGGAAGGAGAGGTAGGTGGTGGCATCGATCCCACACTTGCTCTGAATCTCCTCATCCCTGTGGGAGAGGCGGGTGGGGGTGAGTGCTGGTGGTGCCTCCTCACCAACTCCCACCCCAGGGACACTGACTCCTCTGGCCTCACACAACCCACACCAGCTCATGGCATCCTGCCTGTGGCACGTGGGATTTGGGGACAGAGAGAATGAGGGACACGAGCAACCCTCAGGCTGCCATCCCATTAGAGGACTGGCTCCTACCAGAAGAGGTTGAAGCTCTCTTTTTTGGGACAGTATGCAGAGGCCAGGGGAAATGCAGAAGTGAGCCCTCTGTTCTTTGTCTGAGGAGGTTTTAAGAGGGTTCTCCTCTGCCAGTGGTCCCAGCAGCTCTGGGTGATGGGCCGCCACTTGTGAGCACCAGCTCCCCTGGGGAGGGCAGTGGTGGGGCACGGCCGTGATGCCAAGGATACACACTTACTTCATCTGGTAGATAGAAATGAGCCAGGAGCAGAATCCCTGAAAGGGAAATGTCAGGATGAGTCGGGGGTGGCTACGCCCACCTCCCCAGCGAGGAGCCAGGGCACGGCTGCACTGGGGGCACACGCACAGGCTGTGAGCTGCCCGGAGCTGGGGTCTGAGCAGATGGACACAGCACCCAAGGCAGCCCGGCCATGCTCAGCTCAGTGGCTTGTCTGCAGTGGTGGCAGGGGCCTTGGGAGGAGCAGGAAGCACGAAGCATCTCTGTAACACAGGCTCGTGGCTTCCAGCAGCTCCCTCCTCTGCCCCTTCCTGGCAGTATCTAACACCCAACATGCTGCTTTGACCACTACCGAGCGCTGAGCCAGCACCACCTTAGATACAGGCCTACCTAAGGTCTGGTGTAAGAGCTCAGCCCCTCCCGCGGCCTACGCAATACCAGGGGCTTTCTCTCCTGCACGTTATTTTGTGTTTCACCAACAAGGGAGTTTGTGCAGGTTCAAGGTCCCTCTGTGGTCCCCCCGGTCATGGCTGTACCAAATAACTCAGCTATCTGGCCTCTCATCTTCACCCCTTTCTGGAGGGCTTATGCCAACCTTGGACAGAGGGACCCTTGGCAACCCCGTGTGGGATTCCCTTCAATCTGCCCCATGAGAGCTGGCAGCTTCTTCCTCCTCTCCATACCCCAGCTTTACTCATGCCAGGACCTTGCCTCCTACCCCACAGCTCAGCTTCACCTGACTGACCGCAGTGGGAGGCTTTGGACTGGTGGCATCCCTGCACCCCTGACAGCTCTGCAGTGGTCAGACACCCTCTGAGCACAACTGGGCTGACACCTCTCCTATGCTCCACTCCAAGGCCCTGTTCTGAAGAACCATGTCTAGGAAGTTGTGCATGCAAACTCCAAGCTCCCTGGGCTGCAATTTCTTGGGTTTTCCAGAAACTTTCCTGAAAAAACAGCATTTATCAGCTTATTTGCAGCTGATCCTCATGTGCTGGAGAGAGGCTGCACACTGCAGTCAATAGCTTGGCTATTTGTCTCAGGGTGAGTGACAAGTCCTGTGCCTGCTTCTGGGAATTTGTGATGGTAACAGGAATTTGCCAGGCTCTTTCTGTTGCAAACTCATCCTCCAACCCTGTTGCTGGAAGGATGCTCCAGAAGAGCTCCTGGGCAGGAATTTAGTCAAGCTTCTCCTCACTGTATAGAGGCACCAAAACTTTAGCTCTCCTGCCACATGTGTTTCTCCAGGATCTGTTTTCTATCTGCAACATTTTTCAGCTCTACAAATCCTCTGACGGGTCTCCTATTCCTGACATGTGAAGAAAAATGCAGTACTTTCTTTTAAGCTCTCTACAAATTTCTCCTCAAAACCACTGTTCTCCCACCCTTACTATATTTTACATCTGACCTGGCAGAGGTTAGATTTTCCTCATTTAGGAACAGCTTGACTTTTAATAGGATGTCTTCTTATTTCTAATAATCTCCCTTAATCTGGTCTTTAGCTGTGCTGGCTTTCCCTGTGGCCTTCCTTTCTTATTTTTTGATAGGCAATACAGATTTTCCCAGAGTATCTAGTGTTGAGCCTTTAAATAGGCCTCCTGCCACCTTCAAGGATTTTGCTTTACCTTTCCTGCTTAGTTTTTTTAATAAGTCATGTAATTTTTTCATAGTCATATCAGTGACTGATTTTTGAGCCTTTGCTGCCAAAAAAAGAGAAAGAAACAGATAATAAAATGTGTCTGTCCTGTTCTTGCTTCCAGCAAAGCCTGTTTTCTGTCTGGTGTGGCAGAGAGAAACAAAAGATGACTTTAAAGCCTCCACAGCCCACCATGTTGGCGGAGGTGGAGGTGTGATCCAGCAGACTCTGTCCTGCCAGGACCAGAAAGATCCCTGCGGGTGCACAGTGAGGCTCTGGCCATGAATCTGACCAGGTCCCTGCAGCTGTCAGGGATGGCCATGCAGCTGGGACATGCTTGCCCTGGGGGGAGCATCCCCTCCAAGCTGTCATTCAAGGTTGACGCCTCAAAATGAGCCAGGACAAAGAAACTCTCCAGCTCTCCCAGGAATACCCTGCTCCTAAAGGATTTTAAGCAGGAAACTGTGCAGGAGGGTTTAATTTCTCCCATTTAACTTCTGACCTGGGTTGCTGGTGAAGTGTAGGGTGGGTTGGGCCAGGAGAAGCCCAGCCTAGGCTCCTGCTGCCACAGCCCCCGGCACTCACCACGTCCTTGTTGTCGATGTCCAGAGG
Source organism: Merops nubicus (assembly GCF_000691845.1). NCBI lineage: Eukaryota > Metazoa > Chordata > Aves > Coraciiformes > Meropidae > Merops > Merops nubicus. The sequence goes on from NW_008616643.1 coordinate 4,524, forward strand.
GCTGCTCTCTGACGGGGACTTCTCCTTCTCGCTCTGCTCTCCGTAGAAGAGTGACGTCAAACTTTGCAGCGAGGGGCAGGGCGGAGGGGTGAGGCAGGAGAGAAGTAGCAGATGGGAGAGGATGAGCATCCTCAGAGAAGCTTCTCCTAGGTGAGCAGCCCAGGAAACACCTCCCCACTCCCTGCACCCTGCACTGGGCCAGACCAGTGACTATTGCTGGGCTCAGGGCAGGGGCTGCCTCTTGCTGCCTCCCTGCTGACAAGTCCCCACAGCTTCTCTATGGCCCTGGCCCACAGTGGGGTGGCTCGTGGAGGACCGGCCTTAGCTCCAGGACAAAGGACTGCTGCACCAGATTTTTTTTCTATTCCACTAGCTTTGGCCCTTTCAAATGGTATTACAGTGAATAGGAATGTAATCAGAGGTTGCATTTTAAGTCCTTCCTGATTGCCTCTTGGGTCTCCCTGTTAAAGGGAAACCATCGCCTGTCCATTGCCAGAACCCAAGGCCAAGAGGAGACGGAGAGGGGAGAAGGCAGGAGAGGACCTTTTACAGAGTTTGCTCCTGTATGCTGCCCAGCCTTGCAGAGCCCCCTCCTCCGTGCACTTGTCTACACAAGGAAAGATGCTTTGCTGCCTGGGGTGAGCTGTGCTGTGGCAGGCAGGCAGCTGTGGGCAGCACAGCCTGCCTGGAAACCTGCTGTAGGCTCTAATTTCATCAGAACACCAGAATCTTTCAGGGGACTCTGCACCTAGCCCAAAAGATGGCCCAGGCAAGCTGTCCTGGTGACATGAGGAGCAGTGTTATTGCTTTGTAGCTCACTCTCCTTCCTCCGCCAGCCAGCCCTGCTCATCTCAAGAGAGCAGCAGGGGGAGAGGCAGTGGTTCAGTCTCCGCTTGAAAGCAGCTCTTGGGCCTCTGACCTTCCCAGGACAGTGTGGTCACCCTGGCACCCAGAGCACTATCACCAGACAGTGCCTGCAAGCAGGAACGAATCAAAGCTGGCCCAGGCTTTCCCTCGCCCTGTGGCAGATGGTGCCTGTGCCTCCATGGGCAAGGGCAGCCAGGCCATTCCCAGTGGGAAGGAGGGACAGGAACACCTTGCTGAGCTTCTCCATGGGCCACCCTGCAGTGCCGTTCCTCCTGCCAGCCCTCCTGGAGAGGCTGGAGCCATCACCTGTGGTGACCTCGCATCCTCCTCACCTATCATTGTCCATCAGCAGTGCCAGGCGCCCATAGTCCCACGCTGCTTTCCGAAGGCAGGAGAAGACCAGGAGAAGAAGCTGGAAGAAGAGGGAAGAGGAGAGGTGTTTTGCCACAGGGTCTCACTCCACGGGGTCTCCTCACCTCCCTCCTTTCTGTTTTCTCATGCCCAGCCGCTCCTGCTGTGACCTCACCGCTGCTGCCCAAGTGCCACATGACACGAGCAAAGCTCTGTGTCCCCCGCAGTCACCCCTACTGCCCCAGCCAGCTG
>NW_008616644.1:0-1345 GCF_000691845.1 Merops nubicus
CTGTCCTTGCACAGGCCTGCCTCAGGGGCCTTGGGTGGCTCCCTGAACCCCTGTGCTGGGGCTGGGGCTCTCCCTTACCCTCAGCCCAGCCGGGATCGTGCAATATGCACCGAGCATCTGAGGCAAGGGTGCTTGTGTGATGTCCATCACTGGGACTCTCGGAAGCTTTTGTAATTCGTTGGCTCCAATGAAAGTAGAGCTCAGCCACCTCCCTGTGCTGGTGCCCGCGGGCATATCCCCGTTCTGCCTGGGAGTGCAGGATTGTGCCTCCATCTCCTCACTTATGCTACTGCCTGGGTGCAGCCCATCGCCTTTGGATGCTTTGTTCCCTTCCAAAGACCTCCAGACAGGGATTTTCCTTACATCACTCCACAAGCCCTGGGGAGCCTGGTTTTCCCTTAGTACCCAAAGGAGTGTTGAGAAGACGGGTTTTCTGGTTGGGCTGGAGCAGGGCTAGGGGTCAGAGCCTGTCTCTGCTGCGTGAGTCCCAGGGCCGAGTTCCCCAACCCACCCTTTCCCCACGCCTCTTCACGGCACAAGCTGTGCTGGAGCATCCCCAGCCCAGTCCAGCACACACCTGCTCTGCACAGGGCTCTGCCCCAGCCCCAGGAAGCCCCAGGCACACCAGACAGCCTTACAGCCTGCAAAAACTGGCCTTTGGCAGCTCTCCCCTTCCCTGACCCCCCATCAACAGGGGCTAGGACCCCTTTGTCAGCACTCCAGCAGCACCATGGGCTGTGGGTGCTGGCACAGGTGCCATTCCCAGCCCTCCCCACCCCCTGGGACACCTTGCCACCAGGCACTTACTGTCTGGAAGTCACTGCCGTTGCAGTCCTCACCGCCAAATGAGCAGTGGACAAGCATCTCACCCAGGTCCATCTGGTGGCCCACACGCCCATAAAACTCCTCCAGGTTGAAGGGACGACTCCTCTCCTCCTCATTCATGGCCAGCGTCCCGAGCAGAGCCTCCAGTCTGCTCTTCTCCACGCTCTCCGGTACCAGGGGCCGGCCAGCCCCATCCAGAAGACCCAGCATCTCCCCTGCCCAGTACAGGTCATGGCTGGAGAGCTGCGAGAAGCGGACAGGGTTGAGGTTGCAGAGTGTGACAGCGGGGAAGGTCTTGTTGCACGCCGTCTCCTCCTCCAGCTGGGTGCTGTGGGGGTACTGGAAGTACAAAGCCAGGCACTTGGCATAGGCGTGGATGAGGAAGGCCAGGGAGCTCAGGAAGGCCAGAAGCCACAGCAGGTTGCGGGTGGTGTAGCGCTGGTGCCAGAAGATGTGCTGGATGCCATGGAGGGTGGAGCGGCTGGCAAACTCCTCCAGGCTGCACGGGCGCTGCCGCGGG
>NW_008616645.1:0-682 GCF_000691845.1 Merops nubicus
CTATGATTCTATGATTCTATGAAGGAAATAAGCCTAATTAACATTTCTTGATGAAAGGCCTGACTCAAGAAAGCATGATCTTTTGAGTGCAGGAGTTAAACCTTTGCTTAAATTCCGTTTATTTCAATAAGATTTAAACACAAATAAACCCTTTCCAGACTCTGGGCATGCAGAACCCAGACCTCCTTCTCCTCTTCCTGCTGCTTCTGGTGTCCGGTGCCAAGGGTGCCCAGCCTTCCGCTGGCAAGAACTAAGAAAAAACTCCTGGCTAGTGTTAAAGAATTCGCTATTTTGTTGACACCCTTGTTGCAGTCAGTGCCACAACAGATACTGAACTCTTATCAGCACAACTTCCCTGCACTCTTTTAGGATGCCCCACCGTGATGTCGTTCCCCTCTCCTGTTCTCCTGCAGAGGAGCCCTGTGCCACTGCCTTTCAGACACCCTTTTCCCTGACTGCCCTCCGAACCTGTCCTACTCATCTCCACCTCTTTCCGCAGCACCTCTGCCCTGTCTCAGGTGCTGGCGCCAGCGCGGGCTGCGGCCCGATCTTCCCGCGGCGCTGGGCGGTGTTGGGCCTGGGGACCCAGGAGCGGAACCCGCTGAGTCACAGGTGCTGAGTCACGCTTCCAGCGGGGAGGCGCTCGCGTGCTCGGCGCGGCTCGCGGCACGGCGTTGGCTGG
>NW_008616645.1:713-1663 GCF_000691845.1 Merops nubicus
GGAGCGGACCGCGCTCGCCCTGAAGCGCATCCAGGAATGCTGGCAGGGAGGGACGTCTTATTTCCTCTCTCGGGTTACCGCCACACGGGCGAGGCCTGCGAAGCCTGAAATCCCTGCCAAGCTAAGGCTGTCCCTCTGTCTGAGAGGACGGCCAGTGTGGACAACCGTGGGCTTCAGCCCACGGCCAGGACGAAGCGCTTTGTTCCTCGCCGAGCAGCTGTCGTTAGCAGTGGTCTGTGAGGTTTCTTCCCGATTGCACTCAGTGGTTTGCAGGGCTGCTCTCTTCTCGGGTGAGATCTCCACACTTGCCTGTTTGGTTGGCTGTGGAGGTGTTCTACCACTCAGCCTCACCAGCTAATTGTTTTCATTCTTTCATTATAGGGGTGGAGTGGGGGGAAACATGCTGTTTCCATCAGCCTGATGAGCTGCAGCCCCCCACAGCCCCTCAGGACATGTAAAAATCTGTAAAATGGGAACAGCCCTTGCTAGCTGGGATGGTTACAAGGGATTAGCAGTGAATGTTTGCAGGGTGACTCAAGAGGGGCTGTAACTCACCAGGCTCAGTGTATCCGTGAGCAGAGGTCTGTTTAGGAAGATGATCTGTGGCACCACTGCCTTATATAACTGGCAGCTTATGTTCCCTTTCTACAGGCAGAAATTGGTGAGTTAAACCGGTGCTGCACTAGAGGAACTGGGTCTTTGTTTTTTGTGGGACCTGTCAGACTTTCTTTCAGTAGCACCTTGGCCCTCATGGCCCACAGCAAGGGGAGAGCAAGGTGCAGTATTCTCTTTTGCTTCCTTGAGAATTTGGTTGCTGTCAGAAACAGTTTTGCTGCTGATTGTCCATGTAATCTGGTGTGGTCTTATGCATGATATAGCTGTCACCTGCATCCATGACATTTTTGGTGTAGGGATAGGACAACATCCAGTCCTGTTTAACATCTCTGTGG
>NW_008616646.1:0-1653 GCF_000691845.1 Merops nubicus
TCCTGTGACAAGATGAGCCAAGAAGCAAGCAAGCGTGCTGCAGATCCATCTGTACCAAGATGTAGAGCAGAACTGTGCCGTATTTCTGCATACCAGCTTAGGTCAGTGACCATCATCAAAACCTGGTAGCAAAACCCGAGGAAACTCCTTATTCCTGTTCCGTGTGGCCCAAAGGTTCGTGTCAGGAAGGGTGGAGGCGACACGTTTTGTACTCTGGGAAGGGACTAGGAGTCCTCAGCAAAGTGATCGCTCTGCTCAGTGCTGCTGAACAGCCCCAGCCTGTCCTGTGTGAGGGTCCCCTTTGTCCCCCACTCCCTGACCTCGACAGACCACATCTAAGGATGACAAAGGGCATTTCTTCGGGGTTTATTTCCAGCATTGCCCAATTAGAAAATTAACTGCGGTCTCCATTTGGGAAGAGCATTCTGGGTGTGGGTTGTCCACTCTGGTGGAGAAAGGGATATTGTTCAAGAATATTTGGGTTTTACATGACTTTTATTCTGGAGTAAGCTGGCTGCTCATCTGGAACAGGGCGTGGAGAGCATGCCAAGCCCACGGAGGGGATGCAGCCACCTGCCCTGCAGGAAGTGGGAGTGCAGCCAGGCAGCACGGCTTGCGCACACCGCTGGACAGGCACCCGGCAGCATCCTGCACTACCGACCTGGGCTGCCTTCAAACTGCCAGCTGAGAGGGAAAAGGAAACCATATTATATCGTTATCTCTCACCTTGCTTCCCTTTCGTAACAACCCCATCCCTTTGCAACACAGAAAAACACAGTGAGGCTTTGTAGGGGCTGCCGGAGCCCACGCGCTGAGCTGGGGCCAGCCAGGCTGGAGCTTCCCTCACCAAGGGCCACGCACAGGCAAGCTGTCACTTCTCCCCAGCTCAAATGCAAACGGGAAAAGCTCAGGCAACACCAAGGCTTTGTTTCCCAGCTCAATCTCAGCCTCTGCAGGGCAGGATGCTGCTGCAGACAGGCTTTCCCCAGGAGGTAGGACCATACTCCTGGTGATGCACCATCCCCAGCCCCAAGACCTTACACTACTGCCTAATCATTTTTACCAGGAACATGGATTACACATTCTCAAACTAGCCAGAGGTATGAATCAGACATGTGGGGAAAGAGAGACTAAGCTCCCGAGATGTTTGCCATCGTGCTCTCCCCTTGCACTGCGTGACAATCTTGTCTCTGTTCAGTCTAAGCTCCTGATGTCTCAATCCCAAGGTCTAACAGAGTCCCTGGCTGTCAGCTCTGCTCCCCCTAATCCGTTCATGTGGCTCCTATACAGGCTCTCAGGAGCCACGGAGGCCATTTCTCTTTTTTTTCACATCGAGAAAATTCATGAGCTAGTTTCACATTTGTTTTTCTTTCAAACTTGAGGCTTTGCAGATATTAAAATATAATCCAGGCAGAATTTGCTTTGTGAGAGAAGAGTGTGGGATCATGGAGGGGAGAAGGGTCAGTGGGGGAGCACAGGGAAGTGGGGGTGGCAAAGGGATTTTCATTTCCCCTCTCTGTCCCATTGGGATCCAAGTTTTTACCTCCCTGCAATCAATAGTGGCCAGTATGGGACAAGTCAGAAGCTCTGGGAGACCCCAGGCTTCCCTGAGCTGGGAATTTCTGTTTGCAGAAGGAATTTTCGACCTTGTCT
>NW_008616646.1:1684-11288 GCF_000691845.1 Merops nubicus
GAGGGCAGAAGAAATGCTCTTTGCAGGTGGCAAGAACTGGGGAAAATGGCTGCGACCATGGAGAAATGAGAGGAAAACATCTCTCTTGGTATCAAGCTCTGCATTAAAAAAACAAACAAAGCAAAGAGATCTAATTTGTGTTATAGGTAAACAGAGGAACTGGCCGGACAGGACAGGAAGGCAGGGCTCCGTCAGAGCCCCGCGTTGCACGGGGAGATAAATAAGAATCCTCAAAATGTGGAGAAAGGCTTAAGGTGATTGCTCAATGCACGAGGAAATAAAGGGCAAAAGGCAGATATGAGGGAGAGGAAGCTGGAGAAGGGCAGCTGATAGGAGCAGTGAGGTCAGCATGGCAAAAATAGTGCAGGAAGGCTTCCCGGAGGCACGAGCCCACGGAGCACACATGCCCTCGCTGGTCCTCCTACCTTGGATGAACAGGTGGCAAGGGTTCACTAGCCCACTGTCAGGTTAAAATCACTCCGTGGTGGTGAGCTCAGTCCACTGGAGGCTCCTGAGCTGTAAATCCCATTTCACAGCACCTGCAGCTGAGCTTTGTTCCCAAGAGAGTACTTCCAGAGTGACGCAGCTCCATTAGAAAACTCCCAGAGTTGCTCTAGCTGAGGTCATCACCCAAAAACCATGAGGAACGAGTGGATGCATGCACACAAACCAGCCATTTTTCTTGAGTGAGTATAAGACTGGCCCAGGCTCGCTGTCAGAGCAAGCACGAGACAGACAGACTGCCCTCCCGGCTTGGGTTTGATCTCCAGCCCCACTGCATGTTGAGCTCATCTCTTCTGAACTGCAAGGCACCCTGCTGGGAGACCAGCCAGCTGACCTGTGGCCCCACAAGCACTGGCAGCACGGTTTGTTTGGGTTTGTGATATGCCAGGGGTCTTCAGGCTTGTTTTGAGTTCATCTCGGCTTGGCAGTTTTGACGGTTTCTGCCTTTCTGGTCTGGTCACAAGCATTCTGGTCTGGATGTTCGTCGTGATCTTGCTCTAAGACAAGCAGCATCCATAAATCTCTGATTGAAGCCAAGAAAGTCTTGTCTTTCTTTGCTCCATGCTGTCCCTTCAGCCCTTTGAACCCCCAGTGCCCTTACAAACATGGAAGCCTTAATCAATGTCCTATCAAAAGACGCAGAATAAATCTGGTTATCTTGTGGGATGAGGTCACACTCCCTGTGTGGTCATCTAGCAACAGATGGGGCTGCTCCTTGGGTTGTCTTCTCTTTGCAGGAAGTCTTCCATCAACTCTTGCAACACATGAACCTCTGTCTCCAAATTGCAGTTTCAGCAGTTGTCCCTGCTGTGGCTTGTTTGGTGGGTCACTGCTCAAACCAGAGGACTTCCCATTATGGTTCACTCTACCAATCCATCCTGCTCCAAGGGGACTATCTGGCATGCCCCCAGGATTTCACTAGGAGATCTTCCATGAGGACCCTATGCAGTACTGTGTATCTGCTCCAGCTTCTCTGAAATATGACTGTTTTTTTCAGTCACGTACAGAACGAAGGATCTCTTTCAGGAGGAGGCCATGCATTACAATCCCTTATACTTGGTCAGATTTGTTTCTCTAGCTCATCTACCCTCTGTTCCTGCTCTTCTGCCTCCTCCCATGTTCCTAGTGATTTGCTAAAAGATTTCACCAAAGCCTGACAAAAACTGCCTCTAACCTCAATGAGTCTGGACCAGACCTTCAGCTTGAACTCGTAGAAAAACCTGCTTTCCTGCCCCACTGCTCTGGCTGCACTGGTCCAGGCATGGACCTGCTGCTGGGGCCGGTGGCCAGGGGCGAGGGTGGCCATGCTGACACAAACATGTTTTCAGCCAATTTTCCCTTCCACCCTCAGGCAGGGAAGAGGATGGGACCATTCTGTGGCTGTTTGAAGAGGATGCACAGCTCATAGTGACCCCATTCATGACTGTTTATTTGCATTTCCAGCAAGACTTTGATAAAGCCCAGCTCCTGCCTGTGCTGCCCAAGCTCCAGGGACCATGGGAATACTGGGAGGACCATCTCCCCATCTGCAAGAGGACATGGGAGAGCCAGCAACCAGCCTACAGGCCCAGCAGCACGTTCAGCTGGACACACATCCCCTCCAAGGGACAAAGGGACTCGTTGAGAGAAGAAGAAATCATGTGTGGCCTACAGGAAGGAGGGGGCTGAAGAGAACTTGAATTCACCGGCAGCAGAGAGGGAAGATAAGGATGGAAAATCAGATGGTTTCCAGCTCATGTCTGGGCAGTCCGTGGGGAAGAGGCTATTGGATCCATGTGTGGTGTGAAGGGCCAGGAAGCTGCGGGCATTTGGGAGGGCCTCCAGGAGACCTCTTTGCCCCCAGGAAGATGATGTCTCGTGCCATGGTGGCAGTGGTGTGAGGAGTATCTGAGTGAGGCAGAGTGAAGCCCACCACAACCCGCTGCCCTCCAACCTCTGCTGGATCTCATCACAGTTGCCCCTCTCAGAGCCCAGAAAGGATTTTATGGGGAGCATCCAAGTACCTCACCCTGTATGAAATACCACATAGGGTAGCTGAAGAGACACAGAGTAACGATGGTGCATTTCCCCTTCTCCTCGGGCACCCTCCAGCTGTGTCTGCTCACGAGGCCATCAGCAGCAAGGAGCTGCTAGGCAGAGGCATCTGCTCACCCTTCCTGAGAACAGGGACCCTTTTCTGCCTGTCACCCTATAGCCATGACCCACTTTCACTGAGGCATTTCTCAACCCTGGGCTTTTTCTTTTTAGTCTCCTCTCTCGCCATTCCCCTCCCTCCCCTTTGGCACCAGCATTTGATACTCACTTTCAGGCTGGGAGGGACAGGGGAGTTGCGTTGCCCCCACATTGTTCCCTGCTGGTATTTGGGAACAAGTGTGACATTCAGGGGAGCCGGAGCGGACAAAGCCCGCCTGGAGGTAATCGCCCCACCGGCGGGCATATCGGGTATCCCTGGACGCAGGGCATCCGAGGGCTTTTGGCAGCGGCTTTTTTAGGAAGACCTTTCTCAGCCTCACTATCTCTCAGATTAGGTTCTGTCCCAGAGGAGCCTGTCGTGCCTCCATTGTGGGGCAGCTGTGGGAACCCGCGGCCCGGCTCGGCACCGGCTCCCGAGCCCCCCCGCGGCTCCTCCTGCGCTCCCGAGGGACCAAGAGCTTGTGTCCACATCTGCTTCCTGGCGCGTTCTCGTCTCTACTCAGATGTCCACAAAAGAGCAGGTACAGATGGAAGCCCCGTGCCCTTGGCAAGCATCCCTGAGCCCGCGGGTGGAGGTGGAGAGGGCGGGACACGCACAGACACACACACAGAGCCAGGGAACAGGTGGGGACTGGTGCCCCACGTACAGATCTGCGTTTGTGCCTTGGATGTGCAAGGAGGAGGTAACACAAGGAAACCACCTTATCATTCCTAGCTCTGCACTGAGGGAGCAGGGACAACCTCAAAAACTCAGCAATGAACAGGAAAATACAGAGAGAAGCCCGTGACTGTCTCTGTTCCCTCCCACACACCTTTTGGCACGGCTAGGCAGAGCTGGTCCTTGGCACAAAGCACCTACAGCCTCTTGCAAAAAGTGGGAGACACTTGCCTGTCTCCAACTATCTTTTGCACTTAGGGATTTGTTGGGATGCTAAATGCTTCCTGGAGACAAGAAATATTGGTCCTCAGCCTTTGCTGCAGCATGAGCTCACGTTGCTGGGTGTCCCATCTGAGGATCTCCAGTCTCATCCGGCATAGACAGAGCCTGGCTGCTGCATGACCTTGCCTGTCCCAGGATGGGATGACATCTAGAGCACTGACAAGTCCAAGGAGGTTGCAGTGTCTCTTCTTCTCAAAGCAATCAGCACTTACCCCTCCCCAATTCCATTAAAACGCCTGATTTAGTACAGATACAACTGCATTTAGTCCATGTAAAGCCACTTCTGGCTGCTCTGCTGAGGAGCTGCGTAACCCCAGTGAAGCCCCGCTGATACAAACCAGTCATTGACTGATCCCTTATCTCCAGCCTTCTTGTGCTGACTGATGGGTTCCTCCTTCTCTCTGCTGAGCCACTGCTCCCAGGCTTTTCATCACTTTTAAAATCCTGGCCCAATAAAACATTAAAGCACTTGAACATGAATGGAACTGTTTACTCGCTTAAACCTAAACATGGGATGTAGTTGGACCAAGACCTTTCTGTTCCTGCCCAGTTCATCTTCCTCCCATGTCCTGGCTGCTCTCCTCAGCGTCATCTGGGGTTTCTCTCTGCTACGGTGCAATGTCACCGAGGATTTCCAGTCTCCCATTTGTGACACACTGGTTTTGCCTAAGGTGACAAACGACCTCCTCCCTTTTCGCTCATCCCAGGCTGCATCTGGTGGTCAGTCTCAGCGTGCTCTCGGAGCCGAGGCTTTCGGTTCTGCTCAGCATCTGCACTGCAGCTGTTTGCCATTGGCTTTCCCCTGCTGTCTTTAGCGCCCAGCCACTCACTTCCTATTGCACTTCAGCTCCTTGTGTTTCCTTTTATTATTCTCAGTTCTCCAAACCGAGCTGGCTCCTTGCTACGTCTTCTGGGAAGAGCAAATCCTCTGCCAGGTTGTGCGGCAGCCCTCAGCGTGTGGTTGAGCACGTTGAGTTTGGTGGGAAATGGTGAATGTTTCTGGGGACGATGGGAGAGGCAGGTGGGAGATGTTGCTGGGGAGGGGACACGACCTGCTGCCGAGTCCCTCGGTGGGGAGGGATGTCCTCGGGTGGGTAGAAACGTCCAGGCAGCAGCTGGGGAGCGGAGTGGCGAGGCTGGTACAAAGCTGGTGCAAGGCTGGTGTCTCCCCACGGCTGCTGAGCTGCTGGGGTGTGTGTGAGCGTGCAGCCTGTGGGATGTGGCCCTGACCGAGGTGTCTGGGAGCAGGTCCAGGCCGGTGGGAGCCGGGCCGGCTGCCGAACACGCGCATCCTCCACGCCAGGCAAAGATGTCTTAGTGGGGATACGAAGCGCACGATGGGCAGGTCCCTGGATGAAGCTGCTTCCCTCCAGCACATCTGGAAAATTGCTCCCATCCTCTGGTAAACAGGCTTGCAGAGGAAGATCTTTGCTAGTGTTGTCCTCCCTTTGGGACGTGGTGGAGCCAAGGTAGGAAAATCCAGCGGGATGGGAGGAAATAGGCTCTCCTAGAATAACTCACAGCTGTCCTGGAAGCTCGGAGACCTGGAGGGCTGAGGAATGTGTTCACAAAATCACGGATTTCACCAATTTTCTTTATTCTTGGCGAAGGGCCGGAGGAAGACACTGTTTCCACAGGACAGCAGGGATGATGGAGGTCCATCTGGAGTCCCTGTTGAATTCAGCCTTTCCTCCCATCTCCGTAGACCCAGAGGAGCAGCAGCACAGGTGGGGCTCTGGGCGAGGCTCAAGAGAAAGCCTGGAGGAGCCAGCACAGCTGATACTTCTCCTCCTGAGCACAGGAGGTTGTAGGAACCATCGGTGATGTGGTATCTTCAAAAATCATTGCATAGCATCCAGCATCACAGAGGATGTGTTGTCATTTTAAGAGGCTGGTGAGAAGGAAAAAAAGCAGTGTATGAAATCTTCCAATGCAGGAGAAGGATCCAAGAGAAGGACCCCAGGTATTCAGCCCTGGAACAGAAATTTTGAAGGGGCTATTTTGGGGCTCCTACTCCAGCACAGGGAGAAGTGGTGAGAACATGCTGTTAGTGCTCGGAGAGCAAAGGGAGGGTTTGCTTAAATCTCCAGTAACAATAATTATGTCACAGCTGCCGATGAGACGGCCCAGAGCTATTTTGTTAGAGATTGTAAACCTAGATATGGGTAAATCAGGAAGCTCAACTCTCTCTTCAGAGGGGATAAACAAGGAGGTTGTTCACCAGTGCAGATGGACCTGGAGGCTTGTGTTGCCCCCAGGCACCACAGGGAGATGACACCCATGAAAGAAACAAACCAGAGCCATATTTCCATGGTACATTGAATGTGATGCTGAGGTCCTGCTCCAGGAGCCTGCTGCAGCCTTGCCCAGCAGCCCCAGGCACGGAAGCCTCCTGAGAAGGAGACTCCTCTTAGGAAACCTGGAACCTGCTAAGTTCAGCTCTGGTTACAGCCTTGAACCTTCGTGTCATAAATCTTTTTTTGTGGCATCCTCGGCGAGGGTGTTCTCCACCTGTTTTGCCAATGACCAGGCCCAACAAAAATGATACCATCACCAGCAGGAAGATGAACCAATACACAGACTGTAATGTAGACCAGGACGTTCCATGCATGATCGCTGGGGGTACAAACAGATCAATCAGCTGGTACATAATTGACACCACCCCCAACGATCTCACAAAGGACGTAACTCGGCCCACAACAGGTGGTACAGAGACCTGAGGTTGCCCACAGTTGGCATGGGAAATAGCCAAACCAGCAAGCTGAACACATAAGAGAAAGGTGCCCACATAGTGACTCGCACCTGATCAGCCCGCGTTCGCAAGGGTCTTGAGCAGCCTGGGGCCCAGCTCCAGGAGAGTCAGGAGGTCTGCCCTGGACCAGGACGCCCTGTGGAGTGCACTTCACAGACAGACACTCCTGACTCCCTGCAAGTGGTCCCAGCTTTTATCCCCCAGCAGACCCCTGACCTTTGTCAACTCACTGCGGGACCCCTGGGGCTCATTTCCCTTCTGGCTCTCCCTGCAGGGCCGGCCGCACCCTGGGGGGAAGCTCTAAGGCAAACTCACCCCCTCTGTATGAAGGGCTGTGGGAATCACCCATATGTCAACCTTAATTCGGGGCTCGGGGTTCAAATCCCAGCATTTCACCACCAAACACCTTGTTCAGCAGCGTGGTGAATGTGTCAGCTGTTTTGGGGGATGTGTCTCTCTGCTATGGGAAGGGCAGCCCCAAAGTAGTCCTCGAGGCACACTCAGGCCTGGGGAACCCAGTATCATGGCCCTGGGAAGGTGACAGAAAATGTGATTTTTCCAGCCTTCCCCAGGCCTCTCCCAGCAGCAGCTCCCACCCTTTTCCAGCTGAGCCTCCCCAGGCAGAATGATGAGGCAGACAGTGCTGGACACATGGCTCTGAATGTGCCAGCCCTCCTTCCAGTGAGACAACGTGCCCAGGCAGGCCAATCAAAGCCAGGGCAGTCTCTCCTCCCTGCACCGATGCCCATACACTCAAGAGCATGACAGCCAGGAGGTCTTGGTGCTGCTCTGTGCCACCGATGCCCTGGGAGTGAACTGAGCTGCTGAGCAGCACTGCTAAAAATGGGGGCTCTGGGTTAAGGGGTCAGCACCAAGCTCTGGAGGCATTTTATATTTAAAAAACACCTACAGGAGCCTGTTCAGACTGAGCATTTCAGACATCTCCCAGGCACCTCCCGCCTGTCCCCTTCCCACCCCTGGTGCAGCTCAGCCCCATCTCCTGCAAAATCTCCAAGTGACAAAAGGTTCTTTGGGGCTCAGCATCAGCCACAGCCCATCGCCTGCCTGCCTGGCCACATGGATGGAGGACAGGACCATCTGCTCCAGAGCAAATGAACCCCATGGCCAGATGCTCTGCTTTGCTAAGGAGGCTGTAAAAGCCTTGGACCCAGTTCATGGGAACTGCTTTGCTCTCCCCCGCCTCCTCCTCCCACACACATTAACCTCTTTACTGCCACTGATGTCTTTATAGCAACATCTGAGGGAGGAGAAGGAGGTGGGTGAGAAGGCACGGGGGCGAGAGGCAGGATGCTGCAGAGGTGTTCTGGGAGCTTGCCTGACACTGTGGTGTGAAGTTTGCCATCCTTCCTCTCTGCTCTGGGTAGGTGAAGAATGAGAGCCCTTTCCCGGTGGGGAGGCCGAAGGCAGCACGGGAGCGGGTGGGGAGGCACCACGGGGGTGGGAGGAGGAGGTGGCAGGATTGGCACTCACGTTGGAAGTGTCTCCACAGGGGTTTGCTCTCCATTGTGGCAGATTCCCACGAGCCAGCCAAGTCCCATCCCCCTCCCTCAGGCCCGTTCCAAGCTTTCCATGAACCGTGGTCTCCATGGTCCCCTGATGGTCCCATCCACAGGGCAGTGATGAAGGCAGCTGGTGCTTGCTCTGGATGCTTTGGCTCTGGTGGAGAGGACAGGGGAGATCGTGGCTGCCCGCAGGTCTCTGTGGTCCCCATCGCAGCCTGTCCCTGCACCAGTCACCTGCAGCTGGCTGCTGGGAGGGTCAGACACAGCCCAGCATGGGGAGCTGGGTGCTGGATCCAGGCCTGGGTCTGCCCCACTGATCACAGCTGGTGTCCTGCCTGCACAGTGTTCCTAGCAATAGCAGACATTTGCACCAGCCTATGACATACATTTTCAACTTTAAGAGCATTGTTTTAGGGGGGAGAGGAACCTAGAAGTCCTTGCCTGGTAGTCCCTGTCATGCTGCTAGCTGGGAAGAAGCCACATAACCTCTATATTGCTCCTATTCCTTCCAGAGACAGAAAAGGGGCATCAGTCCCACTTGGTAGGATGCTCCCAAACAACATCCTAGCCTCTGGACTGTGGGGATGTGCCACCTGTGTGCTGCTCAGCACCATGAAGCCCATGATGCAGCGGGTGAGCAAGAGGTGATCCAGGCTAGATCCAGTCCTCCTGCCTGGACAGGGCTTTCAACCTATTAACAGACACAGGGTTAATGCAGCTTCTAGCGTGGTGCTGCATCTGCTTCCCCCCTCCCTCCCCTTCCTATTTTCCATCGCTCTAAATTTATTTCCAGCCACCCAGGCCACCAAGGGTTAACGCCGCCCTGCTCCGGTGGGCTGGGAACAGGGGATATCACAGGTGGGACACAAGCTTGCGAGGCACAGCGGCCTGCTGGAAAAGACCTTGACTATTGAACCCTGAAAAATCTCCTCCTCTCTAGCAGAGCCTTCCTTGCCCTGGTTCCCACAGGGCTCCTCAGCCGTCCCGCACCGCCGGGAAGGAGCCCGGCGCGGTGGGAATCCGATTAACGACCGACCCCCGGCTTGGGATTGGGCAACGATGGGCGAGAGAAGGGCCTGGAGCCCAGAGAGGAGCTTTCCCACACTCCGTCCCCCCTCGCCTTCGACAGCGGAGGAAATCGTCCATATCTAAATGTGTCCTGATAGCTGCGCTAATCTAGGGCTGAATGTGCGGCGCGGGGTGGGCTCCCCGGCAGCATGAGCGCAACACATGGCCCGTATTCAGCTCACACAAAGGGCCGTATTCTTCCTCGCCCCGCTCGGGCTTCGCATGCTCGAGTGGAAAAACAGAGCACTGCTGGCGGTGAGGGAAGAGGGGAGACCGTTGAGAGGGAGCAGCTGGCTCCCCTGGGGACACAGGGCCAGTCCTCACCCCCGGGAGGGTTTGCTCCTCACCCAGCGCGTGTCCCCGCCGGGCAGGCTGTGCCGTGTGGTGCTGCACTCACGGCTCTGAAGATCTGGCAGAGAGAAGGGGGGGAAAAAAAGTTTTTTTTTAAGCAGCAGAGGGGTATTTTGGGGTGGCTGCATGGCAGCCTCCATCCCTGGCTCACAGGGGTGTTCCGCAGGATGAGGTTTCTCCACTCGCTCTCCGCGCCAACAAAATACCAAGGGAAAAAAGTTGGCAAGACGTCAAAAAAAAAAAGTCGGTTCAGAACAACCTGACGGCTCCCGC
>NW_008616646.1:11319-17285 GCF_000691845.1 Merops nubicus
CAACCAAACCCACAATGTTTTCTTCCCTTTTTGGGGTCTTTTTTGCACTTTTTTAACCCTTCACCTTTTGGCTCACATCACTGTTCAGATAGGAAAAGCTGTTTTGAAATAAAGAAGCCAAAAAAATATTTTGTTTTGAAAAAATGTTGAAACAAGATGTTTCGACATCTTCCAAATGATCTCCCTCACTTGTTTTGGCTGAAGCTCTGCATTTGCATTTGACCTGGATTTGCACATTGTTGGTTCCCCACAAAAGGGCACATTTTTCAGTGAACTCAATCCTGTTCACCAAAAAGCAGCTCAGTTCCAGGGCCAAGTTTCTGTAAGCAGAAAATTTCAAAATGATGGACTAAGTGGTTGGTATGGATAAAGGTGAAGATCCTCTTCTCCAAAGAACCTTAAAATGTGTCACTTCATCCTACAAAGTTCCCTTTTCCTATTCTGCTTTTCCCCTACACTGTCTCTTCTCTTTTTGCCTCCATGCTTAGACCAATGTCTCACCTAAACCTCTTGCTTCTGCAAACTCTCCTTTTCTGGGGTTATTTAGTGAATAAATGCTCATGTCAAGAGTGAATACAAATTCTTGGAGCCCTGAAGAGCCCAGAAAACCATAAAGCACAGCTCCAGAGTGGGGTAGTTCCTCTTGGGAACTAGTATGAGCCGCTGGAGAAATTCTCCAGCATTGGTTAAGGGAAAATTTCCCCCTGGGAAAGAGATGACCCAACTGTACCCACCCTTCCCAAGCCCTGGGGATGCCTTGGGGCAGGGTGCGAGGGAGCAGCGGGGCAGGAACACTTGCACACGGAGGGATGTCGGGGCCATGAGCAGCCCTCACCTAATCACCCTTCAGCTCACATTAGCAGCAAAGTCCCCACCCTTGACTGGAGCCCCGTCATGCAGCTCCCCATCACCTCCCCACCCCACCACTGGTGGGACGAGTTTTCTCCTTCTCATTGGGGCTGGTGGGTGCTGATGGAGAAGAAACCCCCATGCCAGGAGCTGGGAAAGCAGCGACCTTCCCAATTTCCACTGGGAAGGGCGGGGAGCGAGAGGAGGCAGCCCTTCCATGCCTGGCAAATCCTCCACCATCCTCTTTCTGAGCCCTGTTGAAATCTGCCTGTTTTAACTTGTCTCTGTGCCTCACTGGGGAGATGGACTGGAAAACACAAGGCAGATCCAAGCAGCTTTCTCCATGGGGAAAGCTTTCAGCACATAATAGTCTGGAGCTTATTTGATGCCTGGTGTAAGATGCAGCTGAATAAAACCACGTAGAAGGAGACTGAATAGTAAAGGGCATCTCAAGAAACAAGCAGCCTTTTCTTCCCTCTCCTGCTGGAGAAGCTGCCCCGGAGCTGCTGTGTGTGTGGGGAGAGGGGCTGGTTCCCATTTAATCTCAGGATGAAGGCTGCCACTATAAATGAAAGTAAATATATAATTCCTCCTATTCCTGCCTGGTTGCTGTGGAGACCACAGCTTAATTAACCACAACGCCGATGCCCTGCACGCCACAAAGCTGCCCGGGAAAATATTACGGATGTCTCTATATGTGGCAGTCCTGCATTTATTTCTCAGTTTTACTCACTTCCAGAACTTGCCAAAAGTGGGCACAGGGTGCAACCTGGCATCATCACCGTACAAGCCATGCTGACACCTCCCTCCAGGGACTGACTGGGAGAGCAGGAGCTACTGAAACTGGAATCCTTGCTACGATGTGCAGCCTGGATGGGAAAACCCCACACACGTAGGGAATTTCCGGAGAAGAAAGAGGAGAGATCAACCCTATTTGGTCTCCGTGGGACTTGACTTGGAAAACCCATGGAGATATGGCTCATGAGATCCCAGTTACTTCTGTCTTGTGGACTGTAGCTTGGTGGGAGGCGGTGAGGCAGGCACAGAAGGTGGCTGCGCATCTCATCCATGCAAGGCTAGCTCCTGGGCAGCCTCCGACTGGGCTCTTGGGCAACCTTTGCCAGGATCTGGGCTTGGAAAGGGCTTTACCTTCCAACCTGAGACTTGCTGGCACATTTCCATCACATCCAGTCACCAGTTGAGGGCTGAAGCTGCTCTGCTCTACACCAAACCCCTACCTGCTTCAATCCCTCCCTGACAGGGAGCACCGGCACGAGTCCGTAGGGAGAGCCGTCTGCGTGGGGCAAGAGGTGTGCAGACCCCTTGCTGCACCCCGGATTCCTCCAACTCCTCATCTCCAGGGGAGCAGCATCCTCAGGAGCTGTACAGAGCCTGGGGAGAGACCTGCGGCGGGGAGCTGGCACAGGCGCAGGAAATCCAGCTGTCAAGAAGACTCCAGCGTGCTCACCCATCCCTGCCTCCCGGCACCTTTTTCTGGTGTGTGTTTGTGTTTCAGACGGCGCTGATCCTGCCGGCCAGCCCTTACCTGCCAGCATCTGTCAGACACCGCAGTAAAGAGTAGCCCCAGGGCACGAACAGCCCGCCACGGGCCCCACCTATATCCACCTCCGTGATGCAACGTCTTGCAGCTGCTCCCCTCGCTGCCAACAGCCCCCGCGGCTCCGCCCGAGACCGGGTCTCCAAAATAGGAGCTTTGGCACCTCCCCAGCTGTTTGCTCAGCCCCAGCCTTGAAAGTGAATCTCGACCAAGGCCAGAAAAAGCCTTCTCCTGCTCCAGGGAGAGAAATACAGGGTAAAGGCTTGACTCGGTCAGTCAAGAGAAGGAGGGATGAGCAATATGAAAGACCCATCCCTGTGCTCTCACAGCTGCTCTCACCATGTGAGCCAGGGAGAATGGGGAAAACCCACCTCAGCTGCTGTCAGCAGGGAGAGAGCCAAGCCTGGATGGCCACCACGGCTGCTGTCACGAGGACCTTGGTGAAGGTGCACCATGGTGGGTGGTAGTGCCATGCCCTCATCACGTAGTGTACTGTCATGGAATGTCCCCACAGGGCTTGGAGGCAACGTGATCAAGTGTGCTGCCACGCTGTGTTGTGTGGGACAACAGATGCTAGCTAATAAATAAATGTAGGGCAAAAACCAGCGTGTTTATGGGTTCTGATTTAACCAGCCAGGTCCTGGTGGGAGCTGTTGCAGAAGAGCTCTGTCTTTATCCCAGCAATAGGATCCACATGGGCTACACCAGCATTACCACAGGCTCTCGCCTGCCTCCCGAGAGCTGCGTTAGCACAGAAACCCAAAACTCAGCCAAAGACACGGGAGACACAAGGCCAGGCCCCAAAGGGACAAAGCTGGGGGACTGCAGAATTGGATGAGCCGTCTGGCTGCTCCAAACTTTCAGATTATCTTGACCTCGACCAGAGGGACTCACCTCTCTGGCTCATCAGGAGGGTTTATTTTTCCTGTTGGAAAATTTAGACCCTCATTCCCATTCCCGAGCTCCCCAGGGTGCTGGAGGAGTCCTTCACTGTTTTTACAGTTTGCGTTGCTTCCCCTCACCCTCTGTTTTCCTTTTCCTCTTCTCAGTGACATGAAGATTAACTAAACTCCAGGGAGGGGAGAACGAGATGCTAACTCTAGCTCAGCATTTCTGCAAGATCCTCAGAGGTATGATTTTAAGTGCCTTGCAGGATACAGGCAGATGGAGAGCCAGGGGATTGACCTCTGGGCCAGTCAGAGCCGAGTAATTCACATCACTCTCCTTCACCTTTTTCCATGGGACTTTCCATTCTCTTCCTCCAGGCTCTGATCAGACCATGCATGGCAGCCAGGATAGCTTGGAAACATTTGTTTTCATGGTGTGGTTTCACTTAGAATTATAGAACGGTTTGGGTTGGAAGGGACCTTTAAAGGTCATCTAGCTCAACCCCCCCTGCATTGAGCAGGGACATCTGCAACTAGAGCAGGTTGACCAAAGACATGTCAAACCTGACCTGCAATGGTTCCAGGGATGGGACTTTTACCATCTCTCTGGGCAAACTGGGCCAGCGTTTCACCACCTGCATGGTAAAAAAATTCTTCAACTTGCACTTTCTCAGTGCAGAAGATTGATATCAATAGAGTTTCTGTCCCTTCTGCTCTCTCAGGTAAGATATTAGTATGGAAGGGGATTTTTATTGCTGAAGAAACTCAGAAGATGCTCTCAATGAAGCCCAGCTTGGCAGCTAGGAGCCTGTTCACAGCCTCACCAGGCTGCCTGCCACACTGGACCTTGCTGGGAAGCTGACACCCATCTGGCCCATGTGAAGGGAATTGAGCCGAGGATTTCCAGAACACAAGACAGCTTTAAAAAGCTGGTCAGCAGGAGGCTGTCGTCATGACTGATCCCTGTGGGACATGCAACATGTGGAGCAGCAGGCATCTGCTCGGACTGGGTTCAGCATGGGGCAAGGCTGCTGTTTTTGGGGCAGGTACCGCACTGCCAAGACACACTCGGTGCCTCCACGGTGGCTTGGCTGCCAGCTTGGGGACAAGGGGGACAGCACTCTTGGGAACAGCTCTGGCTCAAGGGCCATAAATCTCAGCCAGTGGGAACAACAGAGGCACCTCCTTGGATGTCGTGGGGGGTAAGAGGCATGGCTCAGAGCCGCCTGAATTTATGACACCCTCTGGCTCCTTTGGCAATGGATGCTTTCAACATAGGATTCAAAGCAACAGCCTTAGAGGGGGAGATAAAAGGCTGAGAGAAAAGAAAGGATCATCTTTTTCCCTTTTTTTGTTTTTGGAATCAGCAGAGGGAGAGGAGGCACCATGGCAACGCCAAGCTCCTCCAGACAGGATGCTTGGTGGTGGAGGCTCTGTGTTAACCACCACCCTTCTCTAACCACACAGCCCTCAGCAAACCCTGCTGTGGGGCCAGCCCTGCCTCCACAGCCCCATGCATCACTTACCTATTGCCAGTGCTGCCTGCCTGGCTGGCTGGCAGGAGAATCCATTCCCAAGGATGGGATCAGCCACTGCCTCAGCTCCTTCGAGCAGCAGGGAGAGAGGGAAGGGAGGAGGAGGAGGAGGGCAACTCTGTTAACAAGCCTTGGCTTAACAGGCTGCTTGGGGCTGTGCAGCAGAGCCGATGCCCTCATTGATATTGAAATCAGGTGCAATCCATCACAGGGAGAACAGGCTCCTTCCATGGGAAGCTGAAAAGAGCCACTCTCAAAGGGAGGGGGAAAAACTTGTCCAGGGGAAGGGCGAACCAAAGCGTGGCAGGTGTGGTATGGAGAGGGGTGCTGCCGGCGCCAGACGGTGATTCATTGCCCAGTGGCACCGTGCCGTTGCCAGGCCCGGCACAGAGTGCAGGCGGCAGAGTCCCCAGGGTGGTGGGAGGACAGTGGGCACGGGGACACACGGGGTTTTGTTGAGGTCTGGCGGGAGCACTGGCATCACAGAGGGAGGATAGCTCTGGTCTGCACTCCAGCGTGGGAAAGTCCCTGATGGAGAGCTTGGCATGACCACGAGGGCAGTTTGTGGGTGCTGGGAGAGGAGGTGGCATTGGGCACAGCCATGGGACATGTGTCTTCTGGGCCACCCCGACTCCTTTCAGTTGTGACTGAGCTGCCACCCCAGTGAGTGAAAACACAACCTCACACTTTCACCCGTGGGTGCTGTGGGTCCCCAGGGACAGCCCAAAGCCACCATGCGGGATGAGTTACCATGAGCCTTTTCACTCCTCAGTTCAGTCAGCAGCCCTGTGGCTCTGGGTGGCCCTGGGCTACCAACCACACTGGGGAGCAACACTAAGACTCCCACAGGGACTCCCCAGGTGGAGATGGAGACCAGACTGCAAAGGCCCTTGGACTTGGGTGGCTCTTGTAGGTCTCACTCAGCATTTGAAATAAAATAACACAAAGTGAAACTGAGTTTGGTTTTCTGTGTCTCAAACCAACTTTCCACCAAGCCTGAGGGCCACCAAATGGCTCCAGCACAGCCTGATATGATGGGGACCACTAAGGCAGAAAGGGGTGTAAGAGCCAAGAGGGAGTAGAGCACACTGAGTAGGGTGAGCAGCCTTGTGAGCTCCCCAAAACGGCCTCCCAGCC